>NW_027361697.1:56390000-56450000 GCF_039654945.1 Dendrobates tinctorius
TGTGTTTTTTCATTTAAGACAAATTAAATGAAGATAATAATACCAAAGAATTTGTGTTTGCAATCATTTTCAGGAAGAAACTGAGTATTATCTCACAGAATTGCAGGGGTGTCAATACTTTTGGCCACAACTGTTTGAGGTATTGGTCGATATGTTGGCCAAGATATGTAAGCTCGCAACCCAACGTCAAGGGTCCTCACATTTGCGAGTCCTAACGCTAAACTTCATAGAAAAAAGCAAAAAGAGGACTGAAAATCCTCAAAAAAAAATCAAAATTATCATATATAGGGACTGCAATGCTTACCTGTCCAGCTATCTGAACTAGTGCACTCCCAGGATGCAGCAAGCCCATATGAGAAAAAAAATGGTCGACAATACAGGTGCAAAATACTGATGAGACAAACCACTAACAGCCTACCAACTAATGGGGGTGATATAGAAGCTTGTATAGGGTGCTGGTCACACACAGTTAAAGCACAGCGTCCCTTTATATGGTATTAATTTTGATTTTTTGGGAGGATTTTCAATCGTCTTTTTGTGGTTTTTCTATGAAATTTAGCATTAGGACTCGCAAATGTGAGGACCTTTGACGTTGGGTTGCAAGCTTATGTTAGGTGTCAGGTTTCTGCGTCTGCTCTGCAGGAATCCAGAGCCTCACATTCTGCGGTCTCCTGCTGTCTATCTACTGCAGAGAAGATTACTTTGCAGCAGACTGCTCCAGAGACTAAGTTCCTCTGTGCTCATACTGGGCATGCTCATGAGACGATCTCCCATTGGAGATCGGGTGTCACGTGCCCAGGTCCTGCTCCAGATCTCATTGGTCCATCTCGGAGATCTGGAAGGTCCCGCACGGCTATAAAAAGCGCGCATGACCGTTCAGCCATGCGCTAGTATAGACTATACTTGCTATGTGTGAATGGTGATGGATGTATGATTCTGGTGACTGACTTATTAAGAAACCCATTCCCTCTGATATTACGCATTTGGATAGGGAATTAGTTCAGCAGTCAGCGCCAGTCAGTGGCAAGCCTCTGCGCTAGCATCCGACATTGCGCCTGCTTTGTAGCTGTGTCGTCCTGCGGCAGTGTCCTGCGCTGCAGTTGCAGCCCTTCTTGGCGCTCGCAGTAGCGACGCCACACACACGGTAGGTCTAGACAGACGCAGCTCCTCTGTCTTAGGTCCTGCTCCTATGACCTGATACCGTGTGTGCATTTTCCTGAGGCCTGTGATACTAACAGGCTCAGTGTCTTTGTATGTTTATGTTGCGGCGCCTCTGTGTGTGAACAGAGCCCGCTTTGCGCACTTCGGGTGAAGTCTAACCCGTGTGCATTATACCGCCATATTACTTGTCTGTCATTACCTAGCAGCGGTGTAACATCTACTGCACGGTGGACCCTGAGCGGCGAACGCACTTTATTATTTATTTTTATTTAGTGCGTTCCACCGTTCCTAACAGCTTACATATCTTCGCCAAAATATCGACCAATACCTCATACATTATTTATATAAATATTTTTTGCACTTCATTTTTCAGGTTGCAGCCAGGCCCATTATTTTTTTGCCTTGTAACCTTGAGTGTCTTCCCTCATGAGATGCAGGTATATACAGTCATGGCCAAAAGTATTGACACCCCTGCAATTCTGTCAGATAATATTCAGTTTCTTCCTGAAAATGATTGCAAACACAAATTCTTTGGTATTATTATCTTCATTTAATTTGTCTTAAATGAAAAAACACAAAAGAGAATGAAGCAAAAAGCAAAACATTGATCATTTCACACAAAACTCCAAAAATGGGCCGGACAAAAGTATTGGCACCCTCAGCCTAATACTTGGTTGCACAACCTTTAGCCAAAATAACTGCGACCAACCGCTTCCGGTAACCATCAATGAGTTTCTTACAATGCTCTGCTGGAATTTTAGACCATTCTTCTTTGGCAAACTACTCCAGGTCCCTGATATTTGAAGGGTGCCTTCTCCAAACTGCCATTTTTAGATCCTCGACAGGTGTTCTATGGGATTCAGGCCTGGACTCATTGCTGGCCACCTTAGAAGTCTCCAGTGCTTTCTCTCAAACCATTTTCTAGTGCTTTTTGAAGTGTGTTTTGGGTTATTGTCATGCTGGAAGACCTATGACCTCTGAGGTAGACCCAGCTTTCTCACACTGGGCCCTAAATTATGCTGCAAAATTTGTTGGTAGTCTTCTGACTTCATAATGCCATGCACACGGTCAAGCAGTCCAGTGCCAGAGGCAGCAAAGCAACCCCAAAACATCAGGGAACCTCCGCCATGTTTGACTGTAGGGACCGTGTACTTTTCTTTGAATGCCTCTTTTTTCTCCTGTAAACTCTATGTTAATGCTTTTACCCTAAAAGCTCTACTTTTGTCTCATCTGACCAAAGAACATTCTTCCAAAATGTTTTAGGCTTTTTCAGGTAAGTTTTGGCAAACTCCAGCCTGGCTTTTTTATGTCTCGGGGTAAGAAGTGGAGTCTTCCTGGGTATCCTACCATACAGTCCCTTTTCATTCAGATGCCGACGGATAGTACGGGTTGACACCGTTGTACCCTCGGACTGCAGGGCAGCTTGAACTTGTTTGGATGTTAGTGGAGGTTCTTTATCCAACATCCGCACAATCTTGCGTTGAAACCTCTTGTCAATTTTTCTTTTCCGGCCACATCTAGGGAGGTTAGCCACAGTGCCATGGGCTTTAAACTTCTTGATGACACTGCGCATGGTAGACACAGGAACATTCAGGTCTTTGGAGATGGACTTGTAGCCTTGAGATTGCTCATGCTTCCTCACAATTTGGTTTCTCAAGTCCTCAGACAGTTCTTTGGTCTTCTTTCTTTTCTCCATGCTCAATGTGGTACACACAAGGACACAGGACAGAGGTTGAGTCAACTTTAATCCATGTCAACTGGCTGCAAGTGTGATTTAGTTATTGCCAACACCTGTTAGGTGCCACAGGTAAGTTACAGGTGCTGTTAATTACACAAATTAGAGAAGCATCACATGATTTTTCGCACAGTGCCAATACTTTTGTCCACACTCTTTTTTATGTTTGGTGTGGAATTATATCCAATTTGGCTTTAAGACAATTCTTTTTGTGTTTTTTCATTTAAGACAAATTAAATGAAGATAATAATACCAAAGAATTTGTGTTTGCAATCATTTTCAGGAAGAAACTGAGTATTATCTGACAGAATTGCAGGGGTGTCAATACTTTTGGCCATGACTGTAGTGCTCGGCAGCCCGCGAGATCTAATAGTATGGGTGTCACTAATGGGCTGTAAGCCAGACGCTGTGCATTACCTGTGTGTAATTAGCGTCCTATACCAGCCTCTATTGGGCAAATGGTTTATGGTTTACAAGCCTCTATTGGTTTGCAGGTTCACTTTCTCCTTCTTTTTCTCCCCCTCCTTCTATTTCTTCCCCTACTTCTCTTTCTCCCCCTCCCTTCATCAAGCATGGGTGATTTAAACTAAGGTTCCAAAAGATGCATCAAACCACAGTTAATTTATGTTTTAGGGGTGGGGGCAATCACACTTTTTACTCAGGACCCTGTAGGATTGTATTTTTTTTTTCTGTTATTAATAAAGACTTTCATTTCAAAACTGCATTTTGTGTTAGCTTGTGTTATTTTTGTCTAATATTTAAATTTGTTTGGTGACCTAAAATATTTAATTATGACAAACATGCAAAAGAGTAGGAAATCAGTAAGGGGGCAAACACTTTTTCACCCAACTGTGTATTTCACACTGAAACAACACAATGTACCAAATTATTTGGATTATATGACACACTTTTCCCCCCAGATTTGGGGGAAAATGGGGTTGCATCTTATAATGCTGATATACCTTACCAGCGACAGTGGAGTAGGGTTCCAGGGTCGCTGCTGGAGGAAGAAAGAGTGGCGCGTTGCTGCAGGCCACAGGCTGGGATGAGGGGGTGTTGTGACATGCGCTGCTGCGGGTGAAAATGGCTGCGGTGCTCTGTGGTGTGGGGGGGCTCCACGGCATTTTGTGAAAGCCCAGAGCCCCCAGCATATCCATTACTGTGATGCGGTGGCCTCCGGGAAAATGGCCGCCGGGGACGACGCATGCTCAGATTGAGAACTCGGCAACGAGGTCTCGTCCCGAGTTCTCTGTGAATCGCTGTGGAGATATACGTTTTCATTTTATATACTGTGACACATCCTCCCCTCTTGTTAGCCCTGTTTCTAATAAATAAATTGTAACCTTCAATGTTTTTATTCCAATCATATGTATCATGCCACCATTTCAGTGATACCTATGACATTACCGTATTTTTCCGATTATAAGACGCACTTTTATGATCCCCAAAATTAGGGGGAAAAAGGTGGTGCATCTTATAAACCGAACACTATTCTTATCGAAGGGTGAATGCTGCGGGCACGTGGCTTGGGGTGTTGCGGTGGTGGTACGGCGGCAAGCGGTAGCCCTGCGGCAGCATATGGTGGCCATTCTTCTTCTTCCGGGGTCCAGCTTCCGGCTTCTCACTCCGCGCAGGGTCAGATGGAGAAAAGCCGAGATCTCCATTCACGCCTGCCTCTATGCAATGTCTCCAGGAAAATGGCCGCGGATGCGGCGTAGGCGCAGATGGAGATCTCCGCACCAAGATTTTGTGACATGAGATCTCAGCGCCAAGATCTCCGTCTGCGCATGTGCCACCCTAGCAGCCATTTTCCCAGAGTCCACCGCATAGTAAACAGTACGGGGGCTCTGGGCTTTCACAAAATGTTGGTGAAGCCTCCGCACACCAAACACCCGCAGCGCCACTCTTGCTTCCTCCAGCTGCGACTCTGGGACCCTACTCCACTGCAGCCTGCACCCCTTTCTCCCAGTCTGGGGTCCTGCCTCTGCCAGCAGCAACCCCTGCTTCACCGCTGCCACCACCCCCAGTAAGCAATAAGACGCCTGGATTGTAAGAAGCTCCACCATTTTATTAAAAAGAGGGGTTTTTTCCACCTATTTTTCTCCTCAAAATTTGGGTGTGTTTTATAATCCTGTGCTTCTTACAATCCAGTGCATCTTATAAACCGCAAAATATAGTATATCTCTCTTCTTGTGTTAGGCTAGTTTAACACTAGCATTACCGGGTGCAGCGCATGGCCGCCGCTAAGCTCTGCCCCCGGCCGTGCCCCCTCCGGTCAGCTCCTCCTCTGATCACATGATGCTGCAAGCGATCAGCGTACCCTATATTTAGCGTTGAGTGTGCTGGTCGTGCGCTGGTACACTTTTGACGGCGAATGCGCCCTTTTGGCGCTGCGCCAACGTGCGCCAAACGCACTGTGTTGCATTTTTATGCGCTCGGCGCAGCACCAAAAGGGCGCAAGTGCTGGCAAAATCATACCAGCGCATGACCAGCGTACCCAATGCTAAATATAGGGTACGCTGATCGCATGCAGCATCATGCGATCAGAGGAGGAGCTGACCGGAGGGGATGCGGTCGGGGGCGGAGCTTAGCGGCGGCCGTGCGCTGCACCTGGTAATGCTAGTGTGAAACTAGCCTTAGCAGTGCCAATTCTCCTTGTTTGTTTCCAATGGTCTGTGCATTTGCATAGACATTGTAGTTTGTAGTTAGTTTCTCTTGCTCCTCTATTTTCATTCAGAATTTGTTGTTGGTGTTCTTTGTTAATGATATAGGGCGAAGGTCATGCTTTCCCATGTAGGATACCGTCAAATTAATTAAGGCTGTTAGAACAACTGTGGGCCTTTTAAAGAGGGGAAAAATACTTTGTCCCTAGAAGATGTAATGCTTGGGGTATTGGAACAAAGGAAAATGTGTACCTTTCCGGTTAATAACAAGGTAGGTACATATGTTTATTAACAATAAGTGGAAAAAGCTTGAAGAGCAGAGCCTTACCATCATCTTCAAAAAAGATATGTCCTTTTGAAGAAACGGATACGGAGCTATGGGATAACATGTCTAAAATACACATAGCAGTGGAAACGTTTTTTAAAAAAATCTGCCTTGCTCTATGAGGACACTGGTGTCTTGAGGGACCATCTGGATAAGAAGGCAGAGGGGTACTTGAGGCACCTATGGGAAGCCACAGCAGGTGCTTTGAAACCAGCAATAGCAGGGACCTGCACTGCTCGCTCATTAACCCCTTAACCCCCAAGGGTGGTTTGCACGTTAACAGTGGCGGATTAAGTGGACTATGGGCCCGGGGCTGTTCATAAAACCTGGGCCCCTGTACCCCCCTTCCCACCTGAGCGCTGCGGTCCCCGTGCGGGAATTGACAGACGTACGAACCGCAGCACTTGGTTTGCTGCGGGTCCATACGGAAAACCCGCCACCATTCCACCACGTGTGGACATGGCCTAAAAAGACGTTGCACATAAGCTGTAGGCCTACGGCCAATACGCACAAAATCACGCTCCATCACCCCATCATTGCCTGCTCCATTACCCCATCACTGCCTGCTCCATCACCCCCATCATTGTCTGCTCCATCACCCCATAATTGCCTGCTCCATCACCCCCATCACTCCCATCATTGCCTGCTCCATCACCCCATCACTGCCTGCTCCATCACCCCCATCATTGCCTGCTCCATCACCCCATCATTGTCTGCTCCATCACCCCCATCATTGCCTGCTCCATCACCCCATCACTCCCATCATTGTCTGCTCCATCACTCCCATCATTGCCTGCTCCATCACCCCATCACTGCCTGCTCCATCACCCCCATCATTGCCTGCTCCATCACCCCATCATTGTCTGCTCCATCACCCCCATCATTGCCTGCTCCATCACCCCATCACTCCCATCATTGTCTGCTCCATCACTCTCATAATTGTCTGCTCCATCACCCCATCACTGCCTGCTCCATCACCCCCATCATTGCCTGCTCCATCACCCCATCATTGTCTGCTCCATCACCCCCATCATTGCCTGCTCCATCACCCCATCACTCCCATCATTGTCTGCTCCATCACTCCCATAATTGTCTGCTCCATCACCCCATCATTGCCTGCTCCATCACCCCCATCATTGCCTGCTCCATCACCCCCAACATTGCCTGCTCCATCACCCCATCATTGTCTGCTCCATCACCCCATCATTGCCTGCTCCATCACCCCATCACTCCCCTCATTGCCTGCTCCATCACCCCATCACTGCCTGCTCCATCACCCCCATCATTGCCTGCTCCATCACCCCATCATTGTCTGCTCCTTCACCCCATCACTGCCTTCTAGACCATCACTCCCATCATTGCCTGCTCCATCATACACACAGACATACACACACACACACAGACATACATACATACACACAAGACACCACCTCTCTCCTCTCACCTGTCCGCAGCATCGCCCGAGCTTCCTCCCTCACAGCAGCGGCCGCTGAATGATGACGTCATTCAGCGGCGCTCCTCTGTGTGAAACAGGAAGCACGGCCTCCGGGCAGGAAGCAGGACGGACCCTTGCCGCTCCGCTCCTGCTATTCACTCTTGCAGGCAGCGGAGCTGCCGTGATCGCATCGCTCCCTGCCTGCCGCTGCACTGCACTGCAGGGTGGAATTGCTGCTGCCGCGCCGCCCCCACACACATGCCGCCTGGGGCGGACCGCCCCCCCACCACGCTACGCCAGTGCCCTGGGGCCCCAAAAAACCTTGGGCCCGGGGCGACCGCCCCATCCGCCCCTATTAAGATCCGCCATTGCACGTTAACCCCTTCACCCCCAAGGGTGGTTTGCACGTTCATGACCGAGCCAATTTTTTCAATTCTGACCACTGTTCCTTTATGAGGTTATAACTCTGGAACGCTTCAACGGATCTAGGCGATTCTGAGATTGTTTTCTCGTGACATATTGTACTTCACTTTAATGATAAAAATTTTTCGCTATAACTTGCATTTATTTATGAAAAAACAGAAATATGGCGAAAATTTTGAAAATTTTGCAATTTTCAAACTTTGAATTTGTATGCCCTTAAAACAGAGAAATATGTGACACAAAATAGTTACTAAATAACATTTCCCACATGTCTACTTTACATCAGCACAATTTGGGAAACAACATTTTTTTTGTTAGGAAGTTATAAGGGTCAAAATTTGACCAGCGATTTCTAATTTTTACAACAAAACTTACAAAACCATTTTTTTTAGGGACCACCTCACATTTGAAGTCACTTTGAGGGGTCTATATGGCAGAAAATACCCAAAAGTGACACCATTCTAAAAACTGAACCCCTGAAGCTACTCAAAACTACATTCAAGAAGATTATTAACCCTTCAAGTGCTTCACAGGAGCAGAAGCAACGTGGAAGGAAAAAATGAACATTTAACTTTTTAGTCACAAAAATAATATTTTAGCAACTATTTTTTTATTTTTCCAAGGGTAACAGGAGAAATTGGACCCCAAAAGTTGTTGTCAAATTTGTTCTGAGTACCCTGATACCCAATATGTGGGGGGGGGAACCACTGTTTGGGCACATGGCAGGGCTCAGAAGGGAAGGAGCCCCGTTTGACTTTTTCAACCTAAAATTGGCTGGAATTGAGATCGGACGCCATGTCGCGTTTGACAAGCGTCTGATGTGCCTAAACAGTGGAAACCCCCCACAAGTGACCCCATTTTCTAAACTAGACCCCCTAAGGAACTTATCTAGATGTGTGGTGACCACTTTGAACCCCCAAGGGCTTCACAGAAGTTTATAACACCCGGGCGTGAAAATAAAAAATCATATTTTTTCCACAAACATGATCATTTAGTCCCCAATATTTTGTTTTCCCAAGGGTAACAGGAGAAATTGGACTCCAAAGGTTGTTGTCAAATTTGTCCTGAGTACGCTGATACCCAATATGTGGGAGGAACCACTGTTTGGGCACATGGCAGGGCTCAGAAGGGAAGGAGCCCCGTTTGACTTTTTCAACCTAAAATTGGCTGGAATTGAGATCGGACGCCATGTCGCGTTTGACGAGCGTCTGATGTGCCTAAACAGTGGAAACCCCCCACAAGTGACCCCATTTTGGAAACTAGACCCCCTAAGGAACTTATCTAGATGTGTGGTGACCACTTTGAACCCCCAAGGGCTTCACAGAAGTTTATAACACCCGGGCGTGAAAATAAAAAATCATATTTTTTCCACAAACATGATCATTTAGTCCCCAATATTTTGTTTTCCCAAGGGTAACAGGAGAAATTGGACTCCAAAGGTTGTTGTCAAATTTGTCCTGAGTACGCTGATACCCAATATGTGAGAGGAACCACTGTTTGGGCACATGGCAGGGCTCAGAAGGGAAGGAGCCCCGTTTGACTTTTTCAACCTAAAATTGGCTGGAATTGAGATCGGACGCCATGTCGCGTTTGACGAGCGTCTGATGTGCCTAAACAGTGGAAACCCCCACAAGTGACCCCATTTTGGAAACTAGACCCCCTAAGGAACTTATCTAGATGTGTGGTGACCACTTTGAACCCCCAAGGGCTTCACAGAAGTTTATAACACCCGGGCGTGAAAATAAAAAATCATATTTTTTCCACAAACATGATCATTTAGTCCCCAATATTTTGTTTTCCCAAGGGTAACAGGAGAAATTGGA
Organism: Dendrobates tinctorius; assembly: GCF_039654945.1. NCBI lineage: Eukaryota > Metazoa > Chordata > Amphibia > Anura > Dendrobatidae > Dendrobates > Dendrobates tinctorius. The sequence goes on from NW_027361697.1 coordinate 56,399,566, forward strand.
CTCCAAAGGTTGTTGTCAAATTTGTCCTGAGTACGCTGATACCCAATATGTGGGGGGGAACCACTGTTTGGGCGCATGGCAGGGCTCAGAAGGGAAGGAGCCCCGTTTGACTTTTTCAACCTAAAATTGGCTGGAATTGAGATCGGACGCCATGTCGCGTTTGACGAGCGTCTGATGTGCCTAAACAGTGGAAACCCCCCACAAGTGACCCCATTTTCTAAACTAGACCCCCTAAGGAACTTATCTAGATGTGTGGTGACCACTTTGAACCCCCAAGGGCTTCACAGAAGTTTATAACACCCGGGCGTGAAAATAAAAAATCATATATTTTCCACAAACATGATCATTTAGTCCCCAATATTTTGTTTTCCCAAGGGTAACAGGAGAAATTGGACTCCAAAGGTTGTTGTCAAATTTGTCCTGAGTACGCTGATACCCAATATGTGGGGGGAACCACTGTTTGAGCACATGGCAGGGCTCAGAAGGGAAGGAGCCCCGTTTGACTTTTTCAACCTAAAATTGGCTGGAATTGAGATCGGACGCCATGTCGCGTTTGACGAGCGTCTGATGTGCCTAAACAGTGGAAACCCCCCACAAGTGACCCCATTTTGGAAACTAGACCCCCTAAGGAACTTATCTAGATGTGTAGTGACCACTTTGAACCCCCAAGGGCTTCACAGAAGTTTATAACACCCGGGCGTGAAAATAAAAAATCATATTTTTTCCACATACATGATCATTTAGTCCCCAATATTTTGTTTTCCCAAGGGTAATAGGAGAAATTGGACCCCAACGGTTGTTGTCAAATTTGTCCTGAGTATGCTGATACCCAATATGTGGAGGGGAACCACTGTTTGGGCACATGGCAGGGCTCAGAAGGGAAGGAGCCCTGTTTGACTTTTTCAACCTAAACTTGGCTGGAATTGAGATCGGATGCCATGTCGCGTTTGACGAGCGTCTGATGTGCCTAAACAGTGGAAACCCACCACAAGTGACCCCATTTTGGAAACTAGACCCCCTAAGGAACATATCTAGATGTGTGGTGAGCAGTTTTAACCCCCAAGTGTTTCACTAAAGATTATAATGCCCAGGCGTGAAAATATAAAATCCTGTTTTGTTCCCACATAAATGATCATTGAGTCCCCAATTTTTAATTTTCCCAAGAGTAACAGGAGAAATTGGACCCCAAAAGTTGTTGTCCAATTTGTCCTGAGTACCCTGATACCCCACATGTTAGAGAAAACTACTGTTTGGGCACACGTCAGGGCTCGAAAGGGAAGTAATGACGTTTTGGAAAGCAGACTTTGATGGAATGGTCTGCGGGCATCATGTTCCATTTGCAGAGCCCTTGATGTTCCTAAACAGTAGAAACCCCCCATAAGTGACCCCATTTTGGAAACTAGACCCCCTAGGGAACTTATCTAGATGTGTGGTGAGCACTTTGAACCCCCAAGTATTTCACTAAAGATTATAATGCCCAGGCGTGAAAATATAAAATCCTGTTTTGTTCCCACATAAATGATCATTTAGTCCCCAATTTTTAATTTTCCCAAGAGTAACAGGAGAAATTGGACCCCAAAAGTCGTTGTCCAATTTGTCCTGGGTACTCTGGTACCCCACATGTGGGAAAAAACTGTTTAGGCACACGTCGGGGCTCGAAAGGGAAGTAGTGTTGTTTTGGAATGCAGACTTTGATGGTCTGCTGGCGTCATGTTCCATTTGCAGAGTTCCTGATGTGCCTAAACAGGAAAAAACCCCACATATGACATCATTTTGGATACTAGACCCCCAAAGAACAAATCTAGATGTGCCCCCAACTAATCTAATGTAAATTAGTAGTGCATGGAGGTGTGGTACAATTTGAAGCAATCCTTCATGCACAGGCCAGGTTTTTCGGGGCAGGTGTCGCATTGATAAGTGGTGTCCCTGCGTATTCCTTTTTTGTAACACACTCGACACCTTTTTTGCGGCTTACCTTTTCTTGGGGTTGGCGGGACCACCCCCGGAAAATGCTGACCTGGGACAATACGAGCACCTTCAGTACCAGAAGTACTGGGGCCCGCTCCTTCCTGAGCGCCAAACATCAGGGCCTTAACCACTACCTCCTGGAAATGAAGGTACGTCGTATCGCTGGGGCATGCACATTGTGACAGCAGGAATGCGTTGAGCATTGCCATTTGGACAATGTGCACGGCCAGCTTTTTGTACCACGCCTTGGCCTTCCTCAGTACATTGTACGGTTGGAGGAGTTGATCGGAGAGATCAACTCCCCCCATGTTTTTGTTGTACCCCACTACACATGTCGGTTTGCGGACCTGTGTAGAGGTACCCCGTACAGTGCAGAGGGTACTGCCATCACCGTGTATGGTGGTCAAGAGATGGACATCTCTCTTGTCCTTGTACTTGATCACCAGCAGGTGGTCGCTACATTGGGCTCTGCTCTCACCTTTTTGGAGTATCTGCCCAAGTAGCGTCTTCGGGAGGCCTCTCTGATTTTGGCGGACAGTACCACACGCTGCGGTACGTCGCTCAGAGAGGTATTTGTAGAGTGGGATGCTGGTATAAAAGTTATTAGTGTAGAGGTGATAACCTTTATCCAGCAGTGGGTGCACCAAATCCCACACAATTTTCCCACTCACTCCCAGGAAAGGAGGACACTCAGGGGGTTCAATCCGGGTGTCCTTCCCTTCGTAAACTCTAAACTTGTGGGTGTACCCTGAGGTACTCTCACACAACTTATAGAGTTTGATTCCGTACCTGGCCCTCTTACTGGGCAGGTATTGACGGAATCGCAGCCTTCCCTTGAAGTGAACCAAGGACTCATCCACGCAGATGTCCCTTTGGGGCACGTACACTTCAGCAAACTTTTTGTTGAAGTGTTCGATGACTGGCCGAACTTTGAACAGACGGTCAAAGTTGGGGTCATCTTGTGCGGGACACTCTGCATTATCAGTATAATGCAGAAACTTGTGGATGGCCTCAAAACGCGTCCGGGCCATGACCATTCGGAACACTGGAGTGTTGTATAAAATATCAACACTCCAATATTGCCGAATTTCCAGCTTCTTCAGTATCCCCATATGGAGAACCAGGCCCCAAAACTGCGTCATTTCAACTGCGTCTACAGGAGACCAGTTTGAAAATGTTGAACGTGGGTTTTGCTCCAAATATTGACGAGCGTACAAATTAGTTTGCTCCACCATGAGGTTAACAAAATCCTCAGAGAAAAAGACTTTGAAAAAGTCAATTTCTGTGAGGCCGGTGGTGTCAAACTTGATTCCTGATTCTGCCACAAAATCAGGAATCAGTGGCTCGTAATTTTCGGGGGGCGAGGTCCATACGGGGAGCACTGGGTCAGCTGCGGGCATGGTGGGTGCTGCCTCATCTTCTGTCCTGGAGCGTCTGCGTGGCGGTTCCGCAGGACCCGAGGAGGAAGATGAGGAGGGGGAAGAGGAAAAAGAAGAGGATGAAGAATCCGAAAAATAAAGAAAAGTCGGATCGTCATCCAAATCTGTTGTGAGTTAATTTTCCCCTCCGTCACTGAGGCCTGGTGAACTCCCTATTCTAGTGAAGGAAGGTAGTGAGCCTGATTATCAGGCACCTGGGACTAATGAAGACGATTGGCTGAGTGGAGTCACTGACTGGATTTAAGGCAGCCTACGCCCTTTCTGCCCTGCGGGTGATTTCTCTGTGGACTCTGGGACACCAGTCTGATTCCTGCTCTCCTAAAGCTAAGTTTTCTGTTTTGCCTTTTTGCATCTAAGATTTGTTTTTGTTTTTCTTGCTTTTTGGATTCTGCCACTCCCTGCTGGAGTGTGCAGTGTTCCTTGAGCTCTGTCTTCTGAAAGTACCTGAGTGCTGATTTAGTTTTGAAGCTTAGTTGCTTCAGGGCCATTTTTATATCAGCTTGTTGGCTTTTGTCTCTGATAGGGTTTTGGCAGATTGCAGACAGCAGCCTTCCTATCCATTCCTATCTAGGTAGTTTTTGGGCCCCGTCTTTGCTCAGCCTGTCTTTCTGTCTGTGTAAGTGTTTTCATCTTGCTTCACCGTCATTATATGTGGGGGGCTGCCTATTGCTTTGGGGTCTGCTCTGGGGCAGTTAGATTTCCCCTTCCCTTCTTTAGGCCTATGTATCTCTCCGGCTGTGATCGAGGGGTCTAGGTCATCGTAGGAACCCCCCACGGCTACTGCTAGTTGTGTTGATAGGTTCAGGGGTCTGCAATCTGATAGTTGCCAACTTCTCTGGTTTTTCAGGACTTCGCTAGCATTTCTGTTTTTGCCTCCTACGGTGACTCAATCATAACACAAATCGCTATCAGTGTCGGAGGCAAGTATAGCATATGCCTCCTCCATTGAATAGCGCTGTTGGGATGAATTTGATGACATTTTTGTGTAAATATGGTGCTTGTGTGTACACTTTATTGAAAACTGTATGTGTACGTGAGGGGGGGAGTGATTGGTGTAAACTTTCTGTAAAGAAAAAGCTGTGGAAAAAAGTCTAAAACAGCAGGCCCTAGCTGATAAGTGTCACTTATCAAAACTAGGCTGCTGGATGTGCGCACGGGGTGGCGCAAGGGGGGAGTGGAAAAAAAAAAAAGGAAAACGGCAGGCACAAACTCTGATAAGTGAACTGTGTCACTTATCCAAGTTTCGCAGCTGCGGGATGTGTGTACGGAGGGGCTAAGGAAAAAAAAGCAAGCTCGAGTGTTGATCGGTGAACTGCGTCACCAATCAACGCTCGGCGGCTGCGCACGGAGGTGGCGCAAAGTGGGGTGGAGGGGGGTAAAAATAGGGGGAAGGGGGATGGGGGGATTGGGGTGGATGAAGAGAGATTGGGCAGGGATCAACAGTTAGGGTTGTAGTTAGGTGGCACAAAGGGGGGTGAAAAAAATAAAAAACGGCAGGCACAAGCTTGGATAAGTGACGTGTGTCACTTATCCAACTTTTGCGGCTGTGGGATGTGTGTACGGAAGTGGCGCAAAGGGGGCTAAGGAAAAAAAGCGAGCTCGAGTGTTGATCAGTGAACTGCGTCACCAATCAACGCTCGGCGGCTGGGCACGGAGGTGGCGCAAAAGTGGGGTGGAGGGGGTAAAAATAGGGGGAAGGGGGATGGGGGGATTGGGGTGGATGAAGAGAGATTGGGCAGGGATCAACAGTTAGGGTTGTAGTTAGGTGGCACAAAGGGGGGTGAAAAAAATGAAAAACGGCAGGCACAAGCTTGGATAAGTGACGTGTGTCACTTATCCAACTTTTGCGGCTGCGGGATGTGTGTACGGAAGTGGCACAAAGGGGGCTAAGGAAAAAAAAGCGAGCTCGAGTGTTGATCGGTGAACTGCGTCACCGATCAACGCTCGCCGGCTGCGCACGGAGGTGGCGCAAAAGTGGGGTGGAGGGGGGTAAAAGGGGGGTGAAGGGGGTAAGAGGGGGGATGAAGATAGATTGAGGGGGTGAAGATAGATTGGGCAGGGGATCAGGGATCAATTAACACTTACAGTTGTAGTTTTCTTTCTTCTTTCTTCTGCAGGGATTGTGATGCTACAAGCTGTGGCACCACAATACCCAGCACAGGAGCTCTTGCTGCGTCCGACCTCTCTGCAGGAATCCTCAGCTAGAGTGAGGACCCCTGCAGACAGGTCAGACAGGTCAGAGGCAGGTCAGGGGGCAGGTCACAGAGCGGTCACATCGCTGCTGTGACCTGTCATTGGTGGGATCGAATGATTACATCGATCCCACCAATCCCTGATCTGCCTGGTGACCATGGCAACTGCCTAGAATCGGAGCTCACAGCTCCGATTACTAGGCAGGTCATGCCCAGGTCACCAGCAGGGCACAGAGCGGTCACATGGTGACCGCAGCTGTGCCCTGTGGTTGGCGCGATCGCCGATCTAATCGATCGCGCCAGCCAACTCCTGCAGGCCCTGCTGGGCCTGCATCAGGCTCCAGCCTAGGATCGGTGCTAATATAGCACCGATCCTGGCCGGTACTGGCAGGGCACAGCGGCGATATAGCGCCGCTGTGCACTGCGATTGGCGCGATCGATCAGATCGGCGATTGCGCCAATCCGGGTGCTTTCAGTACATCAGTACTCGATCCCAGCCTAGGACATCATTGTTTCAGCCAAGCTGATTGGCTGAAACAATGAGAAACGCTGCGATTGGCTGTTCAGAATTGAACAGCCAATCACAGCGCTCTGGATGCCGGGGGGGCGGGATCGCAGCCCGGGATGCCGATGCCATCTTTTGTAAGGTGAGATGGCGTCGGAATTTTAATGCGATCACCGCGACTTTAGTCGCGGTATCGCATTAAAGGGCCCGACGTACTATCCCGTCCATGGTCATACGGGCCAGGGTACCGTGGACGGGATAGTACGTCGGATGTCAGGAAGGGGTTAATGACCGGGCCAATTTTTGCAATTCTGACCACTGTCCCTTTATGAGGTAATAACTCTGGAATGCTTTCATGGATCCCGGTGATTCTGATACTGTTTTCTCATGACATATTGTACTTCAAGTTAGTGGTAAAATTTCATTCATATAACTTACATTTATTTGTGAAAAAAACGGAAATTTGGCAACAATTTTGAAAATTATGCAATTTTCCAAATTTGAATTTTCATGCCCTTAAATCACAGAGATATGGCACACAAAATACTTAATAAGTAACATTTCCCACATGTTTACTTTACAACAGCACAATTTCAGAACTAAAATTTTCTTTTGTTAGGAAGTTATAAGGGTTAAAAGGTGACCAGCGATTTCTCACTTTTACAACACCATTTTTTTTTAGGGACCACATCACATTTGAAGTCACTTTGAGGGGTCTATATGATAGAAAATAATCAAAAGTGACACCATTCTAAAAACTGCACCCCTCAAGGTGCTCAAAACAACATTCAAGAAGTGTATTAACCCTTCAGGTGCTTCACACGAATTTTTTGAATTTTTTAAAAAAAAATGAACATTTAACTTTTCTTCACAAAAATTTATTTTCAGGTCCAACTTTTTTTATTTTACAAAGAGTAACAGGAGGAATTAGACCCCAAACCTTATTGTGCAATTTGTCCTGAGTACGCTGATACCTGATATGTGGGGGGGAGGAAACCACTGTTTTGGTGCATGGCAGAGCTCGGAAGGGAAGGAGCACCGTTTGACTTTTTCAACACAAAACTGGCTGGAATTGAAATCGGACGCATTGTCGCGTTTAGAGAGCTTCTGATGTGCCTAAACAGTGGAAACCCCCCACAAGTGACCCCATTTTGCTAACTATACCCCCATGGAACTTATCTAGATGTGTGGTGAGAACTTTGAACCCCCAAGGGCTTAACAGAAGTTTATAACGTACAGCCGTTCAATTAAAAAATCATATTTTTTCCATAAAAATGATCTTTTCACAACCAATTTTTATTTTTCCAAGGGAAACAGGACCCCAAAAGTTACTGTGCAAATTGCACTGAGTACGTTGATACCCCATTTGTGGGGGTAAACCACTGTTTGCGCGCATGGCAGAGATTAGAAGGGAATGAGCGCCATTTGACTTTTTCAACGGAGAATTGGTTGGACACAATGTCGCGTTTGGAGAGCCCCTGATGTGCCTAAACAGTGGAAACTCCCCACAAATGATACCATTTTGGAAACTAGACCCCCCAAGGAACTTATCTAGATGTGTAGTGAGAACTTTGAACCCCCAAGGGCTTCACAGAAGTTTATAACGTACAGCCGTAAAATTAAAAAGTCATATTTTTTCCACAAAAATGAACTTTTCACCCCCAATTTTTATTTTCCCAGGGGAAACAGAACCCCAAAGGTTATTGTGCAATTTGTCCTGAGTACGCTGATATCTCATATGTAAGGGTAAACCACTGTTTGGGCGCATGGCAGAGCTCGGAAGAGAAGGAGCGCCATTTGATTTTTTCAATGCAAAATTGGTTGGAATTGAGATCGGAAACCATGTCACGTTTGGAGAGCCCCTGATGTGCCTGAACAGTGGCAACCCCCCACAAGTGACCCCATTTTGGAAACTAGTCCCCCCAAGGAACTTATCTAGATGTGTGGTGAGCACTTTGAACCCCCAAGTGCTTCACAGAAGTTTATAATGCCCTGGTGTGAAAATTAAAAAATCATATTTTTTCCACAAACATGATCTTTTAGTCCCCAATTTTTTATTTTCCCAAGGGTAACAGGAGAAATTGGATCCTAAAAGTTGTTGTCCAATCTGTTCTGAGTACGCTGATACCCCATATGTGGGGGAAAACCACTGTATAGGCACACATTGGGGCTCGGAAGGGAAGTAGTGACGTCTTGGAATGCAGACTTTGATGGAATGGTCTGTGGGTGTCATATCGCATTTGGAGAGCCCCTGATGTGCCTAAACAGTGGAAAACCCCGACAAGTGACCCCATTTTGGAAGCTAGACCCCCCCAAGGAACTTATCTAGATGTGTGGAGAGCACTTTGAAAATAAAAAATCACATTTTTTCCACTATGAACCCCCAAGTGCTTCACAGAAGTTTATAACGTAGAGCCATAAAAATAAAAAAATCATATTTTTTTCCACAAAAATGAATTTTGCCCCCAAATTTTTATTTTCCCAAGGGTAACAGGAGAAATTGGACCTCAAAAGTTGTTGTGCAATTTGTCCTGAGTAGGCTTATACCCCATATGTGGGAGTAAACCACTGTTTGGGTGCATGACAGAGCTTGGAAGAGAAGGAGCAACGTTTGACTTTTTCAACGCAGAATTGGCTGGAATTGAGATCAGATGCCATGTCACGTTTGGAGAGCCTGAACAGTGGAAACCCCCCAATTCTAACTCCAACCCTAACCCCAACACACCCCTATCCCTAATCCCAACCCTAACCCAAGCCCTATCCCTCACCCTAGCCCTAACCCTAGACCTAACCCTAGCCCTAGCCCTAACCCTAACTCTAGCCCCAACCCTAACCCTAATGGGAAAACAGAAATAAATATATATTTTTTTAATTTTATTATTTTTCCCTAACTAAGGGAGTGATAAAGGGGGGTTTGATTTACTATTTATAGCAGGTTTTTATGTTTGGCTGCTGTCACACGCTAAAAGACGCTTTTTATTGCAAAAAATAGTTTTTGCATCACCACATTTTGAGAGCTATAATTTTTCCATATTTTGACCCACAGAGTCATGTGAGATCTTATTTTTTGCGGGACGAGTTGAGGTTTTTATTGGTACTATTTTCGAGCACATGACATTTTTTGATCGCTTTTTATTCCGATTTTGGGGACGCAGAATGAACAAAGACCAGCAATTCATGAATTTCTTTTGGGGGGGACGTGTTTACACAGTTCTGCGTATGGTAAAATTGATAAAGTAGTTTTATTCTTTGGGTTAGTACGATCACAGCGATACCTCATTTATATATTTTTTATGTTTTGGCGCTTTTATGCAATAAAAACAATTTTATATAAAAAATAATTATTTTTGCATCGCTTTATTCTGCAAGCTATAACTTTTTTATTTTTTCGCTGATGATGCTGTATGGTGGCTCGTTTTTTGCGGGACAAGATGACGTTTTCAGCGGTACCATGTTTATTTATATCCGACTTTTTGATCGTGTGTCATTGCACTTTTCAGTATTATGATAAAGCGTTGTTTTTTGCCTTGTTTTTTTTAAGGGGTTCACTAAACTGTTAACTAGTGGGACAGTTTTATAGGGCGGGTCGTTACGGACACGACAATACTAAATATGTGTACTTTTATTGCTTTTTTCAATTTACAATTAGAAGCGATGCCGCTAAATAACCTTGCTAGGAAGCAGATGGCAAAACGTGTGTCGGGGTGAGAGGACGCCGAGCGTACACACGACTTTTAATTGGTAATATACCATTTATTCATGAGGCACCTTTTTCATTTCTGTTGCGGTCACCTATTGTTATCGGGTACCTTTGGCTGAGACCAGTAACTATTCACCTTTGTATTGCGGGGACCTTCGGTCATGTTTCCTAGGATCAAGGCTATTTAGCTGCATCACTTCTATGTAGGATACAAGGGGTGATGTGTGGGAATTTTTTGGCTTTGCGGGTTATCCACATAGGATAGAAATTGGTTTGGTTCTCTATGTCTATATTATATATGACATATATCTTTATAGAGGTTTATGCATATAATGACATCCTTTATATAAGACTTCTGTTGTCTCATTTATGATTGATATATATGTATATCTTTTTGGATTGGATACTATTATCCTGCAGTTATCTATTTGAGCTCGGTGTCCCTTAGACAGAATTTTGCTTTTTATAGGTTTTATATATTTTTTATTATTATTTACCAATAAAGGATTATGTTTTTATAAATTGGAATCTCTTCTCTTTTCCCATGAATAGTGTTTCTGTGCATATGGGAATGCTATGTGTATTCTATTTGAAGTGCCCTACATTATTTGGACATTTTTTGGTTGATATTACTATATAGTGTCAGATCGCTAATCTGACACTTTGCACTGCACTGTGTCATATCAGTGATCTGACAGGCAGTGCAGGTGGCTTCTCAGTGCCTGCTCTCAGCAGGCACTGAGAAAGCCACCTCCCTGCAAGACCCAGAAGGCCCCCGCAGCCATCTTGGATCTGGGGGCCTGCAGGGAGGATGCCCTCGGACAACGCGAGCACGCATGTCTGATCACAGTGTGCCGGGGGTTAATGTGCCGGGAGCTGTCCGGCCAGGTGTCAGCCGTGATAATCAGCTGACACTGGTCCGCGATCAGCGGCGCTCCCCTCGTGAGCGCCACTGATCGATGATGACGTACTATCCCGTCCTTGGGAATTAAGTCCCAGGGCACACGGACAGGATAGAACATCATCTGTCAGAAAGGGGTGAAAGACCTGGTTGCAGCAGCTGGATGAACAATTAAAGACTAAGACCCAGAGAGATAAAATTCTGGCTAACCTGCCATTGATGCAAGTAGCTGCAGACCTTTTAGCAGCTTCAGTGGTGAGGTTAGTGGCAAGGTCAGCAGGTCTACCTAATGTGGATATGCGAGCCTTATGGCTAAACGACTGCCCTGGGGATTTTTAATCTAAAAATAGGCTATGTTCTAACCTTTGCAATGGACAATTTCTGTTCAGTAAGAAATTAGATAATATACTAGAAGAAAACTGGGGATAAGATGAAGGGCTTTCTTAGTTTTTTCATGCCAGAACTTAAGAAGGGGTCCTTTCGGAGAAGATATTATAGCAAAGGACAGACCCCTGGAGACCGAAGAAGATGGGAGGATAAGAACAGTAAAATCTGGGGTGTATGTTCAGAGGCCCCTCCTTGGGGAGTAAAAAATATTTGCAATAACGCCAATCCACAAGCATTGGGAAAGCTTTCCCTCTTTATCCAGGCCTGAGAAAACATCTCTAAAGACCAGGCCAAACGTTCCCTACTATCCACCCCCACACGGTGTCCACAGCCAAAGGAATTATGACACACACCGTTTCCGGGGATAACAGTTGCTTTTACTTCAGCAATAATGGGAATTATAACTTGGAACAAATAAGGAACAGTCTCTCATGGGTAGTCCACGGCAATTACAGTTCACACTTAGATGCTGAGATGAGATTGGGGTCTGGAGTGTTAAGAACACTGGACAGTGTCTTTTGGTAGTTTACAGGAGGTAGATGCTGCAATTAGAGGTTACAGACCTGTATTCGGGGTTATCTCCACAGTGTGTCTCGGCACATGCACAAGTACTTATAAGTGAATGTAAAACTGTGGTGAATCCTGTTAGAAAGACTTTAGAATGATGTCTGTACAGGTTATAGAGGGAACCCAGGCTTTTAGGCGTGCAGGAGATCTTGTAGTGAAAACAGCCTCCACATGTGTTCTGCTCTACCTGAAGACATCCCTCAGACTAAAGAACATTCTAGATTTGCCTGGAAAACAGCTCCTCCTATTGACCATATGACTAAGAGTTGGCCAATAGGACACCAAATTCACATCTCAGATCCTTACAAAACAGTAATTATGAGTCTTTGTACACTTTCACCATTAGATGGCGATAGAACACAGCAAATGAGAAATGCATTGCATCTTAAATGGAGGTGACTTGAAATGGAGAATTACAGTTCACAAATGCATGAGATAATGTAGAGGGGCAGTTAGAGAGTGAGCTGTAGTGTACAGAAGCTACTCACAATCCAGGATTACTTTAAGGGACGGACACACTCTGGACTGGGTCACTACACATGTCTTCCAGCAGCTGGATACTAGAAATAATGACTGGCCTAAAATTATAATTTTGTCATGTTCACTGGCAAACCTTCATGCTGACACCCCCCAAGAGGTCATCAGAGGAAGTCTAGACAGGAAAGAGATTTTGGGCGAAGTGTAAGTACCTTTCTTTTAAAGATGGAATCAATAAACACTGCTTCTATTTCAGAACTGCTACAAGGTGGTCATAGACTCAAAGAAATGTATACTATCATATCCCGATACATCCAAACCATCAAGAATTTCTGAGAGTTGCCTTATTTATACAGGAGGGAAAAAAACACTTTCATTTCAATGCCCTGCCCTTTGGCCTATCTATGGCTACCAGAGTTTTCATCAAAGTCATACCCGAGATGACCGCGTATGTTCGAGTTCAGGATACTCTGATTGTCCCATACCTGAACGACTTCCTGACTGTGGGGAAATCGGGGGAACAATGCACAGCACAGCTGGAAGGAGTTGAGAACATTTTAGAGAAGCTGGGCTTGATTTTGAATATAGAAAAATCAAGACTAAGCCAGTAAAAATCCAGTCCTTTCTAGGCCTTATACTAGACTCCAAGAACCAGGCTTGCCTTCTTCCTGGAGGGAAGAAAGACAAAGTGTGTCTGTTATCAGCCACATTGGACAATCCAGAAGTGACATTGAGGAAGGCAATGTCATTATTGGTGTCACGTGCCCCATCCTGAGTGACACGGCCAGCAGGCCGGTAACTGATACAACAGGACACGGCACGTGTAATTGTCCTATGTGACGCGGCCTGTTGTGAGTTCATTCTCTGGTCCACCAGTAGTGAGTTCTCCTTCCAGACTCCCTCTGGTGGTAACAGGAGGTAGTGGGGCTGATTTAATACCACCTGATAATGAGGATGACGATTGGACCTCAGGAATCTTAGACTGGATTTAAGACAGCCGACGCCCTAAGTCAGTGCTGGTGATTGCTTCTGACTTCTGAGGTCTTGGTTTTCAGCTCTGTTCCAGCCTTCTCAAAAGCTAAGTGTTTTTGCTAATGTTCACACTTGATTTTGTTGGTCTATTCAGTTTTTGTGTGTTCAGCCAGCCCCGGCTGGGCTGTGCTGAATTTCCACTCTTATTTATCTGTATTTGCCAATTTGCTTTTTAGTCCCTTATTAGATTGGCCTCATTTTTGCTCTGTCTCAGAATATTTCAGAGTGCTGATATAGTGGGAGAAGTCTAGTGACTTCAGGGTTAATTTTGTTATCAGACGTGTTGGACATTATTTTTGTAGGGTTTTTGGCAGATTGCAGACAGTGTCTTTCCTTTCCTATCCTTTATAGTTAGTTTGGGCCCCATTGTTTGCTCAGCCTATTTTCCTGCCTGTGTTTGTGTTTTCATCTTGTTTCACCGTCAATACATGTGTGGGGGCTGTCTATTCCTTTGGGGTCTGCTCTGGGGCAGTTAGTTTTCCCCTTTTCTTGCTTTAGGCTTATGTAGTCCTCCGGCGGTGATGAGGCGACTAGGTCATCACAGGAACGCTCCACTGCTACTGCTAGTTGTGTGGATAGGATCAGGGATCTGCAATCTGCATAGTTACCAACCTCTCTGGTTTTCTGGGACTTGGCTTTTTGTTGTCCTCCTCGGTGACCCATTCATAACAGAATCACCAGCCATACCGCAGATTCTAGGGTACTCAAAAGCAGGAGAAAATTGTTTAAAAAGGAAAAAAAAAGGAAAAGTGTCAGAATTTTTTTTTGTATATATATTTTTTCCTCTTTTTTTTTTTCTGGGGCCGTAGGAGGATTTTTTTTTTCCAATGGAGATTAAGCAATTGTCTGATCGTGTGGAACAACTTGCCGGTGAAGTGCAGGGAATTTCCACCTACCTCATTCAGTCACATGCTGCTGAACCTAAGATCCCCACTCCTGATGTGTTTTCTGGGGATCGGTCTAAATTTTTGAATTTTATGAATAATTGTAAATTATTTCTTGCCTTGAAGCCTAACTCATCGGGGAACTCTGTGCAGCATTTTAAAATTGTCATCTCCTTGCTGCGCGGCGATCCCCAGGATTGGGCTTTTTCTCTGACACCTGAAAATCCTATTTTGACTAATGTTGATGCATTTTTTCAAGCCTTAGGGTTGTTGTATGATGAACCTAATGCTGTTGATCAAGCTGAGAGAACCCTGTTGGCATTAAACCAGGGTCAGGATTCTGCAGAGTTATACTGTCAAAAATTCCGAAAGTGGGCGGTCCTTACTACATGGAATGATAGTGCATTGGCAGCTTTCTTTCGGAAGAGTTTATCAGAGACTGTAAAAGATGTTATGGTGGGATTTCCTGTTCCCTCTGGTGTGGATAATTCTATGTCATTAGCCATTCAAGTTGATCAGCGTTTACGTGAACGTAAAACTACACGGGAGGCGCTGCCACCTTTTGAACAAATGGCTGAACCTATGCAATGTGATGGGGTTTTGTCTAGGGCGCAACATCAGGAGTTTAGAAGGCGTAATAAGCTGTGTTTTTTCTGTGGAGACGCCTCTCATACTATTTCTGTCTGCCCTAAACGAGAGAAACGTTTTGCACACACATTTGCTGTGGGTGGTATACAATCTAAGTTGCTTTTGGCAATTACTCTGATCTGCTCCTTATCCACGTTTTCTACTAAGGCTTTTGTGGATTCTGGAGCAGCTTTGAATCTGATGGATTTGGACTTTGCTAAACGTTGTGATTTTTCCATGACGCCTCTGCGGACGCCTATTCCTTTGAGGGGTATTGATGCTACTCCTTTGGCGGAGAATAAACCTCAGTTTTTGACCCAAGTGATAATGCGAGTTGCCCCAGACCACCAAGAAAATTGTAAGTTTCTGGTGCTGCATAATTTGCATGATACTATTGTTCTGGGTTTTTCCTGGTTGCAAACTCATAATCCTGTTTTGGATTGGAAATCTGGGTCTGTGGTGAGTTGGGGCTGTCAGTGTGTTCTTAGGGACGCTCCTGTTTTCTCCACCTCTCCTCAGTCTCATGATATTCCTGATTATCTAGCCAATTTTTCTGATGTATTTAGTGAGAGCAAGTCTGCGTCTTTGCCTCCTCATAGGAGTTATGACTGTGCAATTGAGTTGATGCCTGGGTGTAAATTTCCCAAGGGTCGGCTTTTCATCTTATCAGTACCCGAACATGATGCTGTGTGATCCTATATTAAGGAGTCATTGGAGAAGGGTCATATTAGACCATCCTCGTCACCTTTAGGTGCTGGGTTTTTTTTTTCGTGGCCAAGAAAGATGGCTCATTAAGACCGTGTATTGATTATCGTTCCCTTAACAAGATGACGGTTAAATATCAGTACCCGTTACCCCTGATGTCTGATTTATTCTCCAGAGTTAAGAGTGCCTGCTGGTTTACTAGGCTTGACCTCAGGGGGGCGTATAATCTTATTCGCATCAAGCACGGGGATGAATGGAAGACGGCGTTTAATACTCTGGAGGGACATATTGAGTACCTGGTGATGCCTTTTGGGCTCACTAATGCCCCTTCTGTCTTCCAGTCCTTTATGAATGATATTTTCGGTGACTTTGTGGATAAGTTTTTGATCATCTATCTGGGTGATATTTTGATCTTTTCTAGTGATTGGGATTCTCATGTGGAACACGTCCGGACTGTGTTCCGGATTTTGAGGGAGAATTCCCTGTTTGTTAAGGGATCGAAATGCCTCTTTGGTGTACAGAGGATTTCATTTTTGGGATTTATCTTGTGTCCATCGACTATAGAAATGGACCCGGCCAAGGTACAGGCCATTTTTGATTGGGTTTAGCCTACTTCTTTGAAGGCTCTCCAGAAGTTTTTGGGTTTTGCTAATTTCTATCGTAAATTTATAGGTAATTTTTCTGGTATTGTCAAACCACTGACTGATCTGACCAAGAAGGGCGCTGATGTGCTGAATTGGTCTCCTGAGGCTGTCTCAGCATTTCAGGAGCTTAAGCGGAGATTTACTTCAGTTCCAGTTTTACGGCAACCTGATGTCTCACTTCCATTTCAGGTGGAGGTAGATGCTTCTGAGATTGGTGCAGGAGCTGTTTTGTCCCAAAGAGACCCTGTGACTTCTAAGATGAATCCTTAGGCCTTCTTTTCTCGTAAATGTTCTCCCCATCTGAACGCAACTATGACGTGGGGAATCGGGAATTGTTGGCCATGAATTGGGCATTTGAGGAGTGGAGACATTGGTTGGAGGGAGCCAGACATCAGGTTGTGGTCCTCACCGATCACAAGAATTTGATTTATCTGGAGTCAGCAAAACGATTGAATCCCAGACAGGCTAGATGGGCCTTGTTTTTCACATGTTTTAATTTTGTGGTCTTTTTTCTTCCGGGCACTAAGAATGTTAAGGCAGACGCTCTTTCTAGGAGTTTCTTTGCTGATTCTCTTAATGTGACCGAGCCTACTACCATCCTAGGTGAGGGGGTAGTTCTATCTGCCGTTAAGCCCGATTTAAGACGCACCCTGGAGGAATTTCAGGAGGATAAACCTGAGCGTTGCCCTATGGGAAAATTGTGTGTTCCTGACCAGTGGAGAATGAGAGTGATGTCTGAAGTTCATTGCTCCACATTGGCTGGTCATCCAGGTATTTTTGGTACCAGAGATTTGGCGAGTCGGTCTTTTTGGTGGCCCGCCTTATCTCGTGATGTCAGGAATTTTGTGCAGTCCTGTGGGACTTGTTCTCGGTCTAAACCCTGTTCTCGTTCTAGTGGGTTGCTGATGCCCCTGCCATTGCCCAAGAGGCCATGGACTCATATCTCAATGGATTTTATTTCTGATCTTCCTGTTTCTCAGAGAATGACTGTTATCTGGGTGATTTGTGATAGAGTTTCGAAGATGGTCCATCTTGTACCACTCCCAAAGTTGCCATCTTCCACTGAGTTGGTGCCCTTGTTTTTACAACAGGTGGTTCGGTTACATGGGATTCCTGAGAACATTGTGTCGGACAGAGGAGTCCAGTTTGTTTCCAGATTCTGGAAAGCCTTTTGTTCCAATCTGGGAATTCAGTTATCCTTCTCCTCCGCGTTTCATCCCCAGACTAATGGGTAGACTGAGAGAACAAACCAGACCCTGGAGTCTTATTTAAGATGTTTTATATCTGCTGATCAGGATGATTGGGTTTCATTTTTGCCCTTGGCCAAATTCGCGCTGAACAATAGAGCTAGTTCTGCCACTTTGATGTCACCCTTTTTCTGTAATTTTGGGTTTCATCCTCGATTTTCTTCAGGGCAAGTGGAATCTTCGTCCTGCCCAGGTGTGGACACTGTGGTTGAGAGAATGCAGCAGATATGGGACCAAGTAGTGGATAAGTTGTCACTCTCTCAGGAAAAGGCCCAGCGATTTTCCAACCGATGTAGGACCATTGGTCCCTGGTTTAAAGTGGGTGACATGGACTGGTTGTCATCTAAGAATATTCCTATAAAGGTTGCATCTCCAAAGTTTAAGCCAAGATTTATTGGACCTTTTAAAATTTTGGAGATTCTTAATCCTGTTTCTTTTCGATTTGCTCTTCCAGTTACGTTCAAGATCCATAACGTATTTCATAAATCACTGTTGAAGAGGTTTGTTGAGCCAGTGGTTCCTATGGCAGCACCTCCTGACCCTGTGTTGGTTAAAGGCAATATGGAATATGAGGTAGAGAAAATATTGGATTCTCGTTTGGTTAGACGGAGACTCCAGTATTTGGTCAAATGGAAGGATTATGGTGGCGTGGATGAGGGTTCGGTGACCCCTCCTCAAGGGGGGGCTACTGTTGGGAGTTCATTCTCTGGTCCACCAGTAGTGAGTTCTCCTTCCAGACTCCCTCTGGTGGTAACAGGAGGTAGTGAGGCTGATTTAATACCACCTGATAATGAGGATGACGATTGGACCTCAGGAATCTTAGACTGGATTTAAGACAGCCGACGCCCTAAGTCAGTGCTGGTGATTGCTTCTGACTTCTGAGGTCTTGGTTTTCAGCTCTGTTCCAGCCTTCTCAAAAGCTAAGTGTTTTTGCTAATGTTCACACTTGATTTTGTTGGTCTATTCAGCTTTTGTGTGTTCATCCAGCCCCGGCTGGGCTGTGCTGAATTTCCACTCTTATTTATCTGTATTTGCCAATTTGCTTTTTAGTCCCTTATTAGATTGGCCTCATTTTTGCTCTGTCTCAGAATATTTCAGAGTGCTGATATAGTGGGAGAAGTCTAGTGACTTCAGGGTTAATTTTGTTATCAGACGTGTTGGACATTATTTTTGTAGGGTTTTTGGCAGATTGCAGACAGTGTCGTTCCTTTCCTATCCTTTATAGTTAGTTTGGGCCCCATCGTTTGCTCAGCCTATTTTCCTGCCTGTGTTTGTGTTTTCATCTTGTTTCACCGTCAATACATGTGTGGGGGCTGTCTATTCCTTTGGAGTCTGCTCTGGGGCAGTTAGTTTTCCCCTTTTCTTGCTTTAGGCTTATGTAGTCCTCCGGCGGTGATGAGGCGACTAGGTCATCACAGGAACGCTCCACTGCTACTGCTAGTTGTGTGGATAGGATCAGGGATCTGCAATCTGCATAGTTACCAACCTCTCTGGTTTTCTGGGACTTGGCTTTTTGTTGTCCTCCTCGGTGACCCATTCATAACAGCGGCCCGCAGGCCGGTAACTAATGCAATAAGACAAGGGAATAGGGAAAACCTGGGTAACAATAACAATGGTGGCCCTGCGATAGGGAACGGGAAAGTGGAGACCTCCTGCACTCCCCTGAGTCAGTGTCTCTACACCCCTAACGTTCCCTAGGCTGGTTCCGCACTGGGCGCCGATCAGGAACCTAAAAACCCTGACTCACCCTGCACCTAAACCCTCGCTAGGGAATTGGTCAGTGCGGAAACTAATCCCACCACTGCACTAAACACACATAAGGAAAAATGACATAACAGGGGAACACCACTTAGCTTTGCTCCCAGCAACAGAGGACACCACCTGCATGCATCTTTTCCTCCACCGAGTCCAACATCTGGGTGCACTGTCCAGCAACTGAGTCCAGCACCTGAGTGCAGCTGTCCAGCAGCGGGGTTCAGCACCTGAGTGCAGCTTCAGCAAAAGAGTCCAGCAGCTGAGTACATCTCTACACCATAGCTGCCACTCCACCAAGCTTTGCAAGAATTATTCACTGACACCATAGCTGCCACTCCACCATGCTTTCCATGAACTCCTCGCTGATGCCATAGCTGCCACTCCAGGACTCTGACTGAGTTGTCCTGTACTCTTCTCAGCACCATAGTGCAGCCTTGGAGCAAACAGAGTCCACACCTGTGTGCAGCTGTCCAGAAACAGAGTCCAGCAAATGAGTCCAGCTTTTCTGCCAAAGACTCCAACATTTTGAGTCCAGCTTTCCGTAACCGAGTCTAGCATTCTGAGTGCAGCTCTACACCATAGCTGCCACTCCACCAAGCAATGCCAGCCCTCCTTGCAGACACCATAGCTGACTCTCCACCAATCCATGCCAGCCCTCCTTGCAGACACCATAGCTGCTACTCCAGCACTCTGACTGGGCTGCCCGTGACTCTCCTTCAGCTCCCTTCTTTACCCAGGCTTGCTTCCAAAAGAGAAACTATCACCAACAGCGATTAACACACCTGATACTGTTTTATAGAGCAGTCACACCTGTTACATAATCACATGCACAAACTAAGGTAACCAGAGTGCAATGACCCTAATGGCCACCAGGGGGAAAACTACAACTGAAATCACCACAGTGCAATGACCCTAATGGCCACCGGGGGCAAAGCCACCTTTGGCACACAGCCAAAGGAAAAAAAAGGTTACTTTGTGCATTTAATCTGTCAGATCCAACCTGGATCATGACAATTGGGGACTCTCACTTCCTGTGTCCCGGAGGTGCTATGGGCCCAGTTACATTCGAGACAACTTCAATGGCGAATATTGTCAGTGCAAAAATGATTAAGAGGGCATTTGAAAGGAAGGGTGAATCTTTCTTCTGCAACCAGAACTTTCCTCTCATGGTGGATAGACAGGAGAAATTTGTCATCAGGCATTCCATGGATGTCATGAGTAAGCTATGTCATTATTACAGACACAAGCAGGATGGGTTGGGAGGCACATCTGATAGAACATGCAGTACAGGGTTCTTGGTCAGCTTATGAGAGGGAAAATTCTTAGAACCTGAAGGAGCTATGGGCTGTAGAGAGAGCAGTTACCTCTATCCACGACCAATACATCCATCTTATATCAGACAATTGAGCTACGGGAGCGTATATTAAGGGAACAAGATCTCACTCCCTAAAGAAAGCAGTAAAAGATCTTTTCCAACTGGAAGGACAACACCTTCTCGACATGACACCGTTACACATAAAGGGGATAGAGAATGAGAGGGCAGACTTCCTAAGTTGCAACAGGCTAAGGCAAGGGGAATGGGCCTTGAACTCCAAGGTGTTTCAGCAGATAGTAGATCTGTGGAGGCTTTCGGAGATCTGTTCGCAAACAACAGGGCATGACGATTGAAAGGTTTTGTTCGTCGAATCCAAGATTAAGCCTTCATGCTGTAGATGCCCTTCAAATCTCTTGGGATTTTGGGATGGCATATGCATTTCATCCAATGAGAATGATCAGGAAGGATCATGCAAGGTTGATACTGATACTCGTAGCTCCAATGTGGCCAAAAAGACCATGGTTTTTCTGGATGAGGCTATTGTCAGTGTCCAATTCATCGATCTTGCCAGAGATCCTGAATCTACTCACTCGGGTTTCAATTTGTTATTCTCAAGTGAAGGGTTTGCATCTGACAGCATGGAATTTGAAAGGGCACTGTTGAGGCCAAAAGGGTTTTCTGCAGGGTTAGTTTCCATTTTATTAAAAAGTAGGAAACAAGTTATAACAAAGATATATGGCAGGACTTGGAACTTTTTTTAGACTTTTCAGGAGAAAAATCAGGGGTAATATCCAAATGAAAACCATTTTGGAATTTCTCCAGAAAGGGCTAGAGCTAGACTTAGCTACTAGCACCCTTAAGATTCAGATATCAGTACTGGGGGCATTATATGATTATAATCTGGCAGATAATGGATGGATATTTAGGTTTATAAGATCCTATGATAGATCTAAGCCAGTACCTGATGTGATACTGAGAGAGCTCCGGGAGTTGAACCCTCAGGACCGCGCCGACGAACCTCCCTAGGGCGAGCGGGCCAGGTGTACCACCCCCTATACAGGGAGTGTTAGGGGCAGACCCAGGGGAGACTATCGCCGCGGAAGCTGATACCTGGGGACAACCGGAGGAAGACGTAGGCAGGGGACGTGCAGGCGACCAGACGGGAGGTGGTGGCGACCACAGTGGAGACTGCTGTAGCCGTGAGGATGGTGGTGGACAGCCAGGGAGGTGGCAGGAACGGGTAGCGGGTGAGATGCTGGAACAGGTCTGGGGATGGTAGGAAGAGGAGAAGTCCAATGTTGCTTCCATCATATGGCACAGGGCCCTCCAAAACCGCGAAGTGAACTGAACCCCTCTGTCGGAAACGATATGCTTGGGGAAGCCGTGGATCCGGAAAACGTGGGTGACGAAGATCCTCGCTAATTCAGGCGTGGAGGGTAAGCCTGGCAGAGCAATAAAATGGGCCATCTTGGAAAATCGATCCACCACGACCAAGATGACGGTGTGGCCAGCAGACCGAGGCAGATCAGTAATGAAGTCCATTGCGATGTGCTGCCAGGGAGCCGAAGGAACCGGGAGCGGGTGTAAGAGTCCAGAGGGTAGGTGCCAAGGGACTTTGTTTCTGGCACACGATGGGCACGAGGCGATAAAACTTCGGACATCTTGAAGAAGAGATGGCCACCAATAAAAACGAGAAATGAGAAGGAGCATTTTCTTGAGGCCCACATGGCCGGCTAGCTTGGAGGCATGACCCCAGTGTAACACTCGCTTTCTTGCACGAAGGTCTTACCCGGCGGCAACGAAGTCAAGCTAACGGGTGCGACCATGATGACTTTACTGGGGTCCACAATGTGTGATGGCTCCTCTTCATTATCGGAGACCAGAAAGGACCTGGATAAAGCATCTGCTTTGAGATTCTTGTCACCGGGACGGAAATGCAGCTCAAAATCGAACCGAGCAAAGAATAGCGACCACTTGGCTTGCCGGGGATTAAGTCTTTGAGCTGACTGGATGTATGCCAGGTTCTTCTGGTCGGTGTAGATTTTAAATGGATGTACAGCTCCCTCCAGAAGATACTGCCACTCCTCCAGGGCCAATTTGATGGCAAGTAGCTCTCTATCACCAATGGCGTAGTTTCTCTCTGCGGTGGAGAACATCTTAGAGAAGAAACTGCAGGTGAGCAGTCGACTGGAGGAAGATCTCTGGGAAAGAACTGCCCCGGCTACAATGGCCGATGCGTCTACCTCGAGGATAAAGGGCTTGTTAACTTCAGGACGATGGAGTACGGGCACTGTAGCGAAGGCTTCTCTCAAGGTTTGAAAGGCATCTTCAGCTTCCGGAGACCAGAGGTGAGGGTTGGCTCCCTTTTGGGTTAAGGCGGAGATAGGAGCGGTTAAGGTAGAAAAGTGTGGAATAAATTGCCGGTAATAATTGGCAAAACCAAGGAATCGTTGGATCGCCTTGATTCCCTGGGGACGCGGCCATTTGAGCACGGCGGACACTTTTCCCAGGTCCATACGTAGGCCAGAGTCAGAAATGATATAACCCAAGAGCGGCAGAGAGGACTGCTCGATGGCGCACTTCTTGAGTTTGGCGTAGAGACGATGCTCTCTTAATCGAAGCAAGACTTGGCAGACGTCTTTTCTGTGGGTAGCCTGGTCCGAGGAAAATACAAGGATATCGTCCAAATACACCACCAGACAGGAGTAGAGAAGGTCTCGAAACACATCGTTGACGAACTCCTGGAACACTGCGGGAGCACTGCACAGGCCAAAGGGCATGACCAAATTTTCATAGTGGCCGTCTCGGGCATTGAAAGCGGTCTCCCATTCGTCTCCGGAACGAATGCGGATTAGATTATAAGCCCCTCGGAGATCTAATTTCGTGAAGACCCGTGTTCCCCGTAGACGGTCGAATAGCTCCAGAATGAGAGGCAGCGGATATTTGTTTTTGATGGTGATATCATTGAGGCCCCGGTAATCAATGCAGGGACGTAGGGATCCATCCTTCTTCTTGATGAAAAAGAACCCTGCTCCTGCAGGCGAAGACGACTTGCGAATAAAGCCACTGGCCAAGTTTTCTTGGATATATTCGGTCATGGCCAGAGTCTCAGAGGGGGAGAGAGGATAAATCCGACCATGAGGTGAAGTAGACCCTGGGACAAGATCGATTGGGCAATCATAGGGCCGATGCGGGGGCAGGACCTCCGCCTCCTTCTGGTTAAAGACATCCGAAAAAGCCCAATAAGCCGAAGGTAAGTCTGTAGAGACCGAAGTGGGAGGCGTGAAGTTCTTCGGTTGAACGGGAGACAGACATCTGTCTTGACACGACTGTCCCCAACGCAGGATATCCCCGGATCGCCAGTCCAAGATAGGCTTGTGAGTTCTCAACCATGGTAGACCCAAGAGGATGGTATGGGATAGCGCAGGCAGCACATAAAAGACTATCTTCTCCCGGTGTAAGGCTCCAATCTGAAGATCCACTTCTTCGGTGACCTGAGTAACGGACATCCGCGAGGGTCGACCGTCAACCGAAGCAATCTGCCAAGGAGTCTCCAGGTATCGGACTGGGATCCGAAGTCTCTTAACCGCCTCGAACTGAATAAAATTGCCAGCTGCGCCTGAATCGATGTAGGCCCACTCAGAGGAGTGTTTGGAGCCTATGTGCAAAAGAACGGAGAGAATCAAGGGTAGAGAGGAATCACAATTACCTAGGGAGGCCTCTCTTACCTGTCCTAGGCAGAGGCGTTTCCTGGGCATATAGGACAGGAGCGAAGGAAGTGGGATGCACTCCCACAATAGAAGCAGAACCTCTGTTCGATCCTCTCTCTCCGACGCTCCTCCACCGGCTTGAGACGATCCACTTGCATGGGTTCCGGTGCAGGAGCCGCAGAAGACGACACTGTGCGGGAGTGGGAGCGGGGCGGACTACGAGTGGCTGGGAGAACGTGAGGACTTCTCTCTCTAGCAGCCTCGCAGGATCGCTCCTGAAATCGTAGGTCGATGCGGGTGGCCAGGGAAATCAAATCCTCCAGGGAGGCTGGAGTATCTCATCCCGCTAACTCGTCCTTAACTCGACCAGAGAGTCCCCGCCAAAAGGCACCTACCAAGGCCTCATTGTTCCACCCCAACTCTGAGGACAGGGTATGAAACTGAATGGCGTACTGACCTACCGAGAGCGTGCCCCCTGGTGGAGATAAAACAGCGCCTCGGTAGCAGAGACAAAGCGACCTGGTTCATCGAACACCTTCCGAAAGGTGTCCAGAAAATGGAGAGCTGGGAGACAATGGGGTCGTCTTGCTCCCAGAGGGGGTTTACCCAAGCTAGAGCCTCACCCTCCAAGTGGGATACAACAAAAGCCACCTTGGCCCGATCAGTAGGGTACTGCAGAGGGGACAGCTCGAAGTGTAGCTGACATTGGTTTAGGAACCCTCTGCATAATTTGGGATCGCCGTTATACCGTTGGGTTTCGCCAAACGGGGTGGTGGGTGGAGGGTTGCCGCTGGGGCTGGAGCAGAGGCCATGGTCTGGAGGGCCAGAAGACGGTCATCCACTGAGACCATGTAGTTTAAAATATGGGCCTGAGTGTCGCGCTGCTGTGCGAGCTCCTGCTGAAGACCGTCTGGGGGTGCTAGTGGGGTCAGAGGCCTGTAAGGACGACAGACAGGATTCCATGGATTTGAGGAAAGACATTTTCCTCGTCTGGTTTTCTCGTAGGAAAAAGAGTTCCTTTTGAGTCGGGGTCGAGGTACCAGCGGGGTCCATGGCCTGACTATACTGTGATACTGAGAGAGCTCCGGGAGTTGAACCCTCAGGACCGCGACGACGAACCTCCCTAGGGCGAGCAGGCCAGGTGTACCACCCCCTATACAGGGAGCGTTAGGGGCAGACCCAGGGGAGACAATCACCATGGAAGCTGATACCTGGGGACAACCGGAGGAAGACGTAGGCAGGGGACGTGCAGGCGACCAGATGGGAGGTGGTGGCGACCACAGGGAAGACTGCTGTAGCCGTGAGGATGGTGGTGGACAGCCAGGGAGGTGGCAGGAACAGGCAGTGGATGAGACGCTGGAACAGGCAGTCGAAGGCAGGAACGGACTGGACCTGGAAGGGAACACAGGAGGGTAACAAATAGTGAAACTAGCGGGAAACCAGGAAAGGTATGAAGCACAGAGACAGAAGGTACGCTGGAGAGCGTGGACCTGATATCATAACGTGAAGCACAATTGATAGTCAGGCAGAAAGCATAGGGGAAGGCTGCCTGATATAGGGCACGCTGGAGAACTTCTGGGTCAGGGTGCGACAGAGTCATGGACTCAGGGGATAGGGCACCTAGTCTAGGGGAGCGTGCGCCTGCGTACCTGGGAGGGAGCTGAGGCCGGCCGCAGGACAGGAGAAGAGGCACTTGATGGACAGGCATCAGCAGTGGGGGCGGGCCAAGAGGACCGGAAGTGCCTGAGCGACGTGGAGGCATGGGAGGCAGCGGGAACCACAGGTGCCATGACGACAGGAGCCATAGCAGTGGCAGACAGGCCGGCGGTGGCAGGAGCACGGCCAGTGAGAGCTGCGGCAGCGGCGGTCAGAGTGGCGGCCGCTGAAGCTGCAGGACAAGCAGGAGAAGGAGAGGTGCGCGTGACGGCAGGAGCCAGGGAGGTGAGCGTGACACCTGATCCATGAATTCCTACTTACAATCTAAATTTGGTTCTTCAGGCACTAACCAAGGGTCTGTTCAGACCATTAAAATATTTATCCATTGATAATCTTACCCTGAAAGCCATAATATTGATAGCACTGGCCTTGACTTATAGAGTTAGAGATATCCAAGGCTATTCGGTTAGCCCTCCTTAGGCCAGGTCTGGTCTCAACACAACTCTATCATCATAAACCTCAGTATATCTCCCCAACGTAGCTATGAGGTTTCACAGGAGTCAGGCGATCATACTATCATCCTTTTGTAATAATCCTAGAAACCTAAAAGAGAAGTTTCACAGTCTAGATGTCAGAAAGATGTTAATAAACTATATGTTAGTGACAAGTCAGTGGAGGAAGAGCCGATCCTTGTCTGTAGCCTTTCAGGGTTCCAGGAAGGTGTGTAAGATGTCAACAAGTACCATAGCTAAATAGATTAGAGATGCCATTAGGTTAGCTTACTCCACCAGTGATGTAACGGTTTCAGAGTGCATTAAGGTTCATTCCACCAGAGCGGTTCGGCCTCTTTGGCGGAAAAGGCGGAGGTATCCATTGACCAGATTTGTAAGTCTGCAACTTGGTCCTCACCTTCAACATTCTTTAGGCACTATAGACTGGATCTATGCGCCTCTGCTGACCTAACCTTTGGTAGAAGGCTGCTGCAAGCGGTGGTCCCTCCTTAAGATGATTTGTTTCTCTATAAATCTCTCAGGTGTGTGTAGAAGTGGTGAAGCTGATGGTCTGCTCCCTAAAACTTTAAAGGATCAAATGTATTTGATGTTCATGTATGCAGGACCGGCGTTAACCACCAGGGCCGATTCCCCCCCGCCAGCACAGATGCATTCAACTATACCGGCGTCTACGACGCCTGTACAGTTCAAAGCAATGATGGAGGAGAGAGCATCAGCTGACACTCCCTCTCCTATCATTCCCCTCTGCCTCTGACACTTCATCAGGTACCCACTGTGTGCCAGGCAGACTGCAGCCTCTGAGACCAGAGCCAAGCTGGGAGCAGCACAGGGCATGAGGAGAGGTGAGAAATGTTTTTTTCTTTTTTTAATATATCAGAGATTACTGGACTGTGGGGACATTCTCGAGGGGGGGGCTGTGATATTCTATGGGGGTATGGGTTGCCCTCCCAGGGCCGTGGGGTACTCGGTACCGGGCCGGTATCAGCAGGATGTGTCACAGCAGCAGTGACCCGGTCCGTGGCCGTGGGCACCCAAGTCAATGGCGGTTGCGGTTTGTAGTGTAATAGTTTGTGACGCCACCCGTGGTATTCGGCAAGTGGGATGTTAGGCCGACACTGCATGCAGATCCTCTGGGACTGGTGGTGTGTTGCAGCATAGATGGTGTAGCTCCCCACAGGTGAAGCTGTAGCCCCAGGGCAGTGTAGTATTAATAGATGAGGAGAGGCACAGGCGGTGTAGGAGCTGGTACCCAGATGTAGTGATACTGAGGGTGTAGGCGCGATAATGAATGGAGGACACCAGAGTCCGTAGTTCCAACGCTTTACTCACAGTCAGTAGGGCACACAGGTGCCTGCCTCCATGCTGTGTCCTCCGGGTCAGGGACTCAATCAACCCCCAGGCAAGATGGAAGGCTCCTCTCCAACACTCCGCCAACATGTACCTTTCTGAGCGTCTCCTCTATTGCGCCTTTAAGTGTGAAGATCTCCTAGCACTAAGTTACGCTGGAGTTCCTCCTTACAGATGTTCCTGTGTTCTCTACTCGTATGGCAGACAGCTGTAGCCTGCTTCGGGTACTCCCTTCTCCCGAGTCCTGGCTCTCTATACAGATGCTGTTGTGCCCCAAGTCTTAGATGGGAGTAGTGCATTTACAGCCAACTACTCCACTGGTGTCTGCTGCAGAACCATAAGTGTCCATACAACCTCGGGGACCGGGCCCCGGCCTTGCGCTGAGAACCTATAGGCAGGGTTCCTCTTCCAACCCACTTCTCCTCTCTGTTCTCTACTCCTTCGTTCCGTACTTGACTCTCTTTCTTATGGATGCTTAGGTTACAGTTCTACGTCTTTCTCCTTTCTCTCCTTTCCCATGCCAGCTGGCTCAGGTCACTGAGGCAGCTGCAGCACTCCTTCCTCCATCCCTTCTTCCAGGGATCCCCACTCCTCTCCGAGTGGCTTCCTTCTCCTACTTTCCTAGGGGACTGCTCTCGCAGACTGCCCCCGCAGACCGCACTCTGCAGACTGACCTCCCGTCAGACTGACCTCTGCAGACTGACTTCCCGTCAGACTGACCTGTAATTCTAAACCTTCCCAGTCTTTTATGTATTTTAACTCCACCCACCTCCCAGCACGTCCAGTGTTCCAAGCAGGGAACCACCAAAGGTGCTCTGCTACTCTCTAAGTACAGAGCCGCTTGTGGCTGTGCAGAACTACCCTGTGTGTGTGTGGGGTGTGGGTGTTGGAGCGTGGAAAGGAGTTCCCACCTTACCTAGATGGTGGGGCACTACACCTTAGGAGAAGGTGCAGTACCTCTGTGGCGACTGAGCCTCAGGTGCGCCACAGGTACATTATATTCTATGGGGAACTGGTCTGTGTTACATTCTCTGGGGGGTACATTATATTCTATAGGGAGGTGGGCTGTGTTATATTCTACGGGGGGTGCATTATATTCCATGGGGAAATGGTCTGTGTTATATTCTCTGGGGGGTACATTATATTCTATAGGGAGGAGGGCTGTGTTATATTCTATAGGGGTACATTATATTCTATGGGGAGGTGGACTGTGTTATATTCTATGGGCATACATTATATTCTATAAGAAGGTGGGCTGTGTTATATTCTATGGGTGGTACATTATATTCTATGGGAGGTGGGCTGTGTTATTTTCTATGGGGGGTACATTATATTCTATGAGGAGGTGGGCTGTGCTATTTTCTATGGGGGGGTACATTATATTCTATGCGGAGTTAGGCTGTGTTATATTTTATGGGGGTACATTATATTCTATGGAGAGGTGGGCTGTATTATATACTATGGGGGTACATTATATTCTATGGGCAGCTGCATTATACTCTATGAGGGAGCTACCATATATTCTATGGACGGGATGCATTATACTATATGAGGGGGGCTGCATTATATTCTATGGGGGGGTTTCGTTATATTGTATGGCGGGGCTGCATAATACTCAGGGGGGCTACATTATATTCTGTGGAGTGGCTGCATTATACTCTGTGGGGTGGCAGCATTATACTATATATGGGCTGCATTATACTGTATCGAGGACTATGGGTAATACATTATACTATATGAAGAACTATGAGGTGCATTATACTGTGGGAAATGAATTGTACTACATGGACGTGCATTATACTATTTGGAGCACTATGAGGAGTGTATTATACTATATGGGGGATTGAGCAGTGTATTTTAATATATGAGGACTATGAGGAGTGTATTATACTATATGGAGGACCAATAGTGTATTAAACTATATAGAGGATTGAGGAGTGTATTATATACTATATGGAGGACTATGAGGAGTGTATTATACTATATGGAGGACTATGAGGCATGTATTATACTATATGGAGGACTATGAGGTGTGTATTATACTATATGGAGGACTATGAGGCATGTATTATACTATATGGAGGACTGAGGAGTATATTTTAATATATGGAGGACTATGAGGAGTGTACAGTCATGGCCAAAAGTTTTGAGAATGACACAAATATTAATTTTTACAAAGTCTACTGCTTCATTTTTTCTAATGGCAATTTGCATATACTCCAGAATGTTATAGCGAGTGATCAGCTTAACAGCAATTACTTGCAAACTCAATATTTGCCTAGAAAATGAACTTTATCCCCCAAAACACATTTCAACATCATTGCAGCCCTGCCTTAAAAGGACCAGCTAACATCGTTTCAGTGATTGCTCCATTAACACAGGTGTGGGTGTTGATGAGGACACGGCTGGAGATCAATCTGTCATGATTAAGTAAGAATGACACCACTGGACACTTCACTTTAAAAGGAGGCTGGTGCTTGGCATCATTGTTTCTCTTCTGTTAACCATGGTTATCTCTAAAGAAACACGTGCAGTCATCATTGCACTGCACAAAAATGGCCTAACAGGGAAGAGTATCGCAGCTAGAAAGATTGCACCTCAGTCAACAATCTATCGCATCATCAAGAACTTCAAGGAGAGAGGTTCCCTTGTTGCCAAAAAGGCTCCAGGGCGCCCAAGAAAGACCAGCAAGCGCCAGGACCGTCTCTTAAAAGTGTTTCAGCTGCGGGATCGGGCTACCAGCAGTGCAGAGCTTGCTCAGGAATGGCAGCAGGCAGGTGTGAGTGCATCTGCACGCGCTGTGAGGCGGAGACTCTTGGAGCAAGGCCTGGTCTCAAGGAGGGCAGCAAAGAAGCCACTTCTCTCCAGGAAAAACATCATGGACAGACTGATATTCTGCAAGAGGTACAGGGAGTGGACTGCTGAGGACTGGGGTAAAGTCATTTTCTCTGATGAATCCCCTTTTCGATTGTTTGGGACATCTGGAAAACGGCTTATTCGGAGAAGACCAGGTGAGCGCTACCACCAATCTTGTCTCATGCCAACTGTCAAGCATCCTGAAACCATTCATGTGTGGGGTTGCTTCTCAGCCAAGGGAATGGGCTCTCTCTCAGTCTTGCCTAAAAACACAGCCATGAATAAAGAATGGTACCAGAATGTCCTCCAAGAGCAACTTCTCCCAACCGTCCAAGAGCAGTTTGGCGATCAACAATGCCTTTTTCAACATGATGGAGCACATTGCCATAAAGCAAAGGTGATAACTAAATGGCTCAGGGAACAAAACATAGAGATTTTGGGACCATGGCCTGGAAACTCCCCAGATCTTAATCCCCTTGAGAACTTGTGGTCAATCATCAAGAGACGGGTGGACAAACAAAAACCTTCAAGTTCAGACAAAATAAAAGCATTGATTTTGCAAGAATGGACTGCTATCAGTCAGGATTTGATCCAGAAGTTGATTGAGAGCATGCCAGGGAGAATTGCTGAGGTCCTGAAGAAGAAGGGTCAACACTGCAAATATTGACTTGCTGCATTAACTCATTCTAACTGTCAATATAACCTTTTGCTACTCATAATATGATTGCAATTATATTTCTGTATGTGATAAAAACATCTGACAAACACACATAAAAACCAGAGGCCAGCAGATCATGTGAAAATATAATATTTGTGTCATTCTCAAAACTTTTGGCCATGACTGTATTATACAATATGGATGACTATGGGTAGGTAGTGCATAATACTATATGCAGGACTGAGGAGTGTATTTTAATATATGGAGGACTATAGGGAGTGAATTATACTATATGGAGGACTATGGGGCAAATTATATTATATGGAGGACTATGGGGTGTGCATTTTACAATATGGAGGACTGTGGTGCACATTATACTATGTGGAGTACTATGGGGTGTATTATACTAAACAAGCAAAATGCTGCATATTCATCGAGCGTTTTTTACCGCAAAGCGTTTTTTTCATGGTAAAAAGCGCATCAATATGCACAAAAAGTGCAAAATGCATAGAAATGAATGGGAAGCTTATTTTTAGCGCTTTTATTGGGAAAACCGCTAAAAAACGCTGTGTGTGAACACAGCCTTATACTTTATAATTGTATGGTGTATTTGCATGCTTTCAACATATCCTCACTTCTCTTTGAGCAGAACAACACATTCTGATTTAGAATCACCAATGTATATGTTACTTATTTTGTGTTATCCTTCTTCCCCATTAACATTGTGAACAAGACCCAGCAACGGTCAAAACGTTTATATGCCCTGTCGCACTTCTCCCTGCACCTCAGTGTTTGTCTACTTCACGTCTGCAAATAAAATAAAAAATCCTAGTGCATTTTGAAACAAGAGCGTGCAGTGAAATAATCTATATTGGTGCAGGAATGGCACAGATGGATTAAAAAACATATGGCCACTGAAAAAGGAAGACTGATTCCTGATACTCCGGAACAGTAAAAGACATCACCATTCGTAATGGCGACCTAAGTGAGCTGGGCCTGGAGAAGCTGTGATGGAGTAGTTCAAACTCCTAAGGTAGCTGATGCTAGTGGACCAGTTGAGTTCAAGCTCTTGGATTCATGATTAACCCCTTTACCCCCAAGGGTGGTTTGCACGTTCATGACCGGGCCAATTTTTACAATTCTGACCACTGTCCTTTTATGAGGTAATAACTCTGAAACGCTTCAATGGATCCCAGTGATTCTGACACTGTTTTCTCGTGACATATTGTACTTCATGTTAGTGGTAACATTTCATTCAAATAACTTGTGTTTATTTGTGAAAAAAATGGAAATTTGGCGAAAATTTTGAAAATTTTGCAATTTTCCAATTTTGAATTTTTATGCCCTTAAATCACAGAGATATGGCATTCAAAAAAATTAATAAGTAACATTTCACATATGTTTACTTTACATCAGCACAATTTTGGAACCAAAATTTTTTTTTGTTAGGAAGTTATAAGGGTTAAAAGTTGACCAGCAATTTCTCATTTTTACAACACTATTTTATTTTTACGGACCACATCACATTTGAAATCACTTTGAGGGGTCTATATGATAGAAGATACCCAAAAGTGACACATTCTAAAAATTGCACCCCTCAAGGTGCTCAAAACCACATTCAAGAAGTTTATTAACCCTTCAGGTGCTTCACAGGAATTTCTTGAATGTTTAAAAAAAATAAACATTTAACTTTTATTCACAAAAAAATTACTTCAGGTCCAATTTTTTTTATTTTACCAAGGGTAACAGGAGAAATTGGACTGCAAAAGTTACTGTGCAATTTCTCCTGAGTACGCTGATACCTGATATGTGGGGGGGAACCACTTATTCGGGGCATGGCAGAGCTCAAAAGGGAAGGAGCGCCGTTTGACTTTTTCAATGCAGAATTGGCTGGAATTCAGATCGGACGCCATGTCACGTTTGGAGAGCCCCTGATGTGCCTAAACAGCGGAAACCCCCCACAAGTGACCCCATTTTGGAAACTAGACCCCCCAAGGAACTTATCTAGATATGTGGTGAGAACTTTGAACCCACAAGGTCTTCACAGAAGTTTATAACGTACAGGCGTACAATTAAAAAATCATATTTTTTTTCCACAAAAATGATCTTTTCACCCCCAATTTTTATTTTCCCAAGAGTTAACAACAGGACCCTAAAAGTTATTGTGAAATTTGTCCTGAGTACGCTGATACCCCATATGTGGGTGTAAATGACTATTTGTGTGCATGGCAGAGCTCGGAAAGGAAGCAGCGCCATTTGATTTTTTTGGCTGGAATTGAGATCGGACACCATGTTGCATTTGGAAAGCCCCTGATGTGCCAAAACAGTAGAAACCCCCCACAAATGAAACCATTTTAGAAACTAGACCCCCCAAGGAACTTATCTAGATCTGTGGTGAGAACTTTGAACCCCCAAGGGCTTCACAGAAGTTTATAACGTACAGCCGTACAATTAAAAAATCATATTTGTTCCACAAAAATGATCTTTTCATCCCCAATTTTTATTTTCCCAAGGGTAACAGGACCCTAAATGTTATTGTGCAATTTGTCCTGAGTACGCTGATACCCCATATGTGGGGGTAAACCACTGTTTGGGCGCATGGCAGAGCTCAGAAGGGAAGCAGCGCCATTTGACTTTTTTGGCTGGAATTGGGATTGGACGCCATGCCACGTTTGAAAAGCCCCTGATGTGCCTAAACAGTGGAAACCCCCCTCAAATTACACCATTTTGGAAACTAGACCCCCCAAGGAACTTATCTAGATGTGTGG
The DNA here is from genome assembly GCF_039654945.1 of Dendrobates tinctorius. Lineage (NCBI taxonomy): Eukaryota > Metazoa > Chordata > Amphibia > Anura > Dendrobatidae > Dendrobates > Dendrobates tinctorius. The sequence continues at coordinate 56,433,418 of NW_027361697.1, forward strand.
TGAGCACTTTGAACCCCCAAGGGATTCACAGAAGTTTATAACGCCCGGGCGTGAAAATAAAAAAATCATATTTTTTCCACAAACATGATCTTTTAGTCCCCAATTTTTTATTTTCCCAAGGGTAACAGGAGAAATTGCACTCCAAAAGTTGTTGTCCAATTTGTCCTGAGTACGCTGATACCCCATATGTGGGAAAAAACCACCGTATGGGCACATGTCGGGGCTCGAAAGGGAAGTAGTGACATTTTGGAATTCAGACTTTGATGGAATGGTCTGCGGGTGTCATGTCGCATTTGGAGAGCCTCTGATGTGCCTAAACTGTTGAAACTCCCCACAAGTGACCCCATTTTGGAAACTAGACCCCCCCACAGAACTTATCTAGATGTGTGGTGAGTAGAGTTGAGTGAAACGGGTCGGTCAAATTAAAAAAACGTTGACTTTAGCTAAAGTCGGGTTTCGCCAATCGAAACCCGACCATAGCGAGAGGTCGGAAAATAAGGTCGCCGAGCGCCAAAGTCATGTTTCAAATAATGCTTACAGCGCCTTTTCTCAGCCAATGAAGGTCGACGCACACTGTGGGCAACGCGATGACATGGGCAGCAGCCACCACCATCTTAGAGAAGGGCATTGAAGTGATTGGCTGGCTTTGTGTGGCGTCACAGTGGCTATAAAAGGCTGTGACCGCCGACCACCATCTTACTTCTGCCAAACTGAGAATAGGGAGAGGTGCTGCTGCTGCTGATTCTGAATAGGGAGAGCGTTAGGCAGGGAAGAAGAAAAAAAAATTCCTTTTGCTGATAGCGCTTTTCACTGTACGGTTAGTGTGCAGTGAAAAGGGAGGATTTTTGATGTGTGCAGCAGCGCTCGTGGTGATTAGGCTGCATTTTAAGGCTACCTGATAGCTGCATTGCTGTGTGCACACTGCTGTTCAAACTGCTTTTTTCAAAGCACTCCAACTTTTATTTTGTTCTGGTGAGTTACCGAGCGATCTTTTTTCACACACCATATAGCGGTGTACGCTCCTCACACACTACCGTGTACCGGCTGGTATCACGGACAAATAGAAGCTATCTGGGTGTGACTCTGGAAAAACAAGCCGAGGAGATTTTCCATTTTTCCAGATCTACACCTTATAGAGCTGTCCGCTTTTCAAACAGTTTTGTATATCTGCTGTTTGATGACGGTCAAAACTAGACAGAGACAGCTTGTGTCAGTCCGTATAGAAAATAGACGGAGATTGATAAATTTCCATACAGAAACCGTATAGCGGTGTACGCTAGAATTGAGCGACTTTTGGTTTTTTAGGGTCGCGTTTCGTTTCGTGAAACCCGACTTTTCCAAAAGTCGGGTCGAGCAAGATCGTCCGATTATAGGGAAAAGTCGGGGTCGTCCCGAAACACGAAACCCAATGTAAGTCAATGGGGAATAAAAGTCGGCAGTGAGAGGAGGACAGGAAACACACCAACAGTGCCCATTTGAATGCCAAAAGCATCAATTCTTCTTACTTAAGCTTGTCAACCTTAATTAACTTCATAATACAAGTTACGCACTGAAAAATGGGGGTTATTTGGCTACAGACTGTGGGGGGGGAGGGCTGGCTCCAGGTTTTCATGTGCCCTGGGCGAAAGAGCGCCCCTTTAACACATACCACAACTCATCATGCTCCGATACGGCAGAGAAATAGCGGTATAGTGCAATGAAAAATACCTCACTTTTTACATCTCATGACGAGGCCCATCTATTTCTCCATACAGAATCATTGGTCCCATATAATGTTTGAAACAGTATATGATGAGCTCCACATAATGCTACAGTATATGTTGGTCCCCATGGATGAAGCTCTACTGTCTTATGGGCCCAAATAATGCTCCAAACATAATGGGCCCCATTTCTAATGCTCTAGTGTATAATGGGCCCTGTAAATGCTGCTCCAGTGTCTGATGTCCACCTTTGGAATGTTCCAGTGTATGGTGGGCCCCATCTATCATTCTCAGACGGTGTTAGGCCCAGTATGGATTGCACGTGATTGCACAAAGGTTAGAAAGGGTACCGTATCCCCAGATAACATGTATGGATAGCGTACACATTCAAAATATATGTCTCAGGAGGCAGGCTCAGACGGTGTTAGGCCCAGTATGGATTGCACGTGATTGCACAAAGGTTAGAAAGGGTACCGTATCCCCGGATAACATGTATGGATAGCGTACACATTCAAAATATATGTCTCAGGAGGCAGGCTCAGACGGTGTTAGGCCCAGTATGGATTGCACGTGATTGCACAAAGGTTAGAAAGGGTACCGTTTACCTGGATAACATGTATGGATAGCGTACACATTCAAAATATATGTCTTAGGAGGCAGGCTCAGACGGTGTTAGGCCCAGTATGGATTTCACGTGATTGCACAAAGGTTAGAAAGGGTACCGTTTCCCCGGATAACATGTATGGATAGCGTACACATTCAAAATATATGTCTCAGGAGGCAGGCTCAGACGGTGTTAGGCCCAGTATGGATTGCACGTGATTGCACAAAGGTTAGAAAGGGTACCGTTTCCCCGGATAACATGTATGGATAGCGTACACATTCAAAATATATGTCTCAGGAAGCAGGCTCAGACGGAGTTAGGCCCAGTATGGATTGCACGTGATTGCACAAAGGTTAGAAAGGGTACCGTTTCCCCGGATAACATGTATGGATAGCGTACACATTCAAAATATATGTCTCAGGAGGCAGGCTCAGACGGTGTTAGGCCCAGTATGGATTGCACGTGATTGCACAAAGGTTAGAAAGGGCACCGTTTCCCCGGATAACATGTATGGATAGCGTACACATTCAAAATATATGTCTCAGGAGGCAGGCTCAGACGGTGTTAGGCCCAGTATGGATTGCACGTGATTGCACAAAGGTTAGAAAGGGTACCGTATCCCCGGATAACATGTATGGATAGCGTACACATTCAAAATATATGTCTATACATCAGGAGGCAGGCTCAGACGGTGTCAGGCACAGTATGGATTTGACGGACCAGATTACACAGCGGAGGAGCAGGGAGAGGTAAAGATTGCAAATGCTGGGGCCCTGCCCAAGCAAGGGGGGCCCACTCGTGGGCGTCGGTACTGGCACTGGGCCCCTCATAGTACAGCGGTGTGTCTGACGGCGGGTGTGCACCACCACCGTCAGAGACACTTGATTGCACTATGAGGGACCCTGTGCCAGTGCCCGCGCCCAAGAGTCGGCCTACCCACCTGTCCAGGGCAACGGCACTCGCACGGTGTCGTGCGCTAGGTGGTGACCCCGGCCATGGGGGGGGAGACAGCACAGTTAGGGAGTTTTAGAAAGTGGCATATGTTGATGTTGGACATTCAGCTGATGCAAAAGGCGAAATAGGTGAAGTACCAGGAAGAGGTGGACCAAAGCAAGCCATTTTTCTGTCACCCTATGTGTCATCAGGGGAAGGTGGGACAAAATCCTTGGAAACCCATGCGTGGTTCATTTTAATGAAGGTTAGATCATCCACATTTTGGGTTGACAGACGGGTCCTTTTTTCTGTCAGGATTGATCCAGCTGCACTGAAGACTCTTTCCGATAGCACACTTGCAGCTGGGCAAGCGAGCTCCTGTAAGGCATATTGGGCCAATTCAGGCCAGGTGTCCAGTTTAGCGGCCCAATAGTCAAAGGGGAATGACCTGTGTGGGAGAACATCGATATGGGAGGAAAAGTAGTTTGTAACCATAGTTGACAACTGCTGTCTCCTGTCACTTTCCATCGATGCAGTATTACCAGTTGTGTGAGCGGTATTTGAAAAATCAGTCCACAACATTGTCATGAAACCCCTGTCTCCAACGCCACTTCTGCTGTGTGCACCACGAACACCTCTGCCAAGCTGCCCCCGGCCCGTACGGCTCGTGTGAGAACCATCACCGCTGCTGTGTGCTGGGAATGCCTCAAGCAACCGATTTACCAGAGTTGCTTGTTTATTAGCCAATATTAGGTCAAGGTTCTCCTGTGGCATGATGTTTTGTAATTTGCCTTTATAGCGTGGATCCAGGATGCTGGCCAACCAGTAGTCGTCATCGTTCATCATTTTGGCAATGCGGGGGTCCCTTTTTAGGATCCGCAAGGCATAATCTGACATGTGGGCCAATGTTCCCGGTGTCAATGATGCACTGCGAGTGCTGGGTGGAGGAGCACTTTCTGGCAAATCCACATCCCTCCAGTCACGCACAAACCCTGTACCAGACCTTGCCACGCCAACATTTTCACTTGCCCCAGGAGATGCATCCTCCTCCCCTAAGTAATCATCCCCATCATCATCCTCCTCCTCCTCTTCTTCCTCCACCTCGTCCAGGAGAGGTCCCTGAGCAGACAATGGCTGAATGTCATCAAGGATTCCCTCCTCCTCTTCCTCCTCATCAACATTTGGTGCAGACGCCTGCTCCTTAAGGTGCGTCAAAGTTTGCATGAGCAGACGCATAAGTGGGATGCTCATGCTTAGGATGGCGTCGTCTGCGCTTACCAGCCGTGTGCATTCCTCAAAACACTGAAGGACTTTACAAAGGTCTTTCAGCTTCGACCACTGCACACCTGTCAACTCCATGTCTGCTCTCAAAGTGCCTGGCCGTGTATCCTCCCGCAAATGCATTATGGCCTGCCTCTGCTCGCACAGCCGCTCCACCATGTGCAGGGTGGAGTTCCACCTTGTTGCAATGTCGATAATGAGGCGGTGGTTGGGAAGGTGGAGCAATCGCTGCAGCTTCTGCATACAAACGGAGTGTACAGGCGACCGGCGTATGTGCGCGCACAGTCTTCGCACCTTCTGGAGCAGGGCTGTTAACTCCGGATAATTTTTGAGGAAGCACTGCACCACCAGGTTCAAGGTGTGAGCCAAGCAAGGTATGTGGCTGAGTTTTGAAAGGGCTATGGCTGCCACAAAATTACGGCCGTTATCACTAACTACCTTGCCTGCCTCAAGATGTACACTGCCCAGCCATGACTCAGTTTGTCGCTTCAAGTACTCGGCCAGCACCTCGGCGGTGTGTCTGTCGCCCAAACACATCATCTGCAACACAGCCTGCTGATGCTTTCCACTAGCTGCTCGATAGGGGGACACATCGTGTGCAACAGTGGCAGCTGCAGATGGAGTGCTCGTACAACTGCGCTCTGTGGACGAGCTTTCGCTTCTGGAGGAGGAGGAGGAGGGTCGAACGCCTACAGCCAACTGTTTCCTATACCGTTGGCTAGGCAGCACTGTCCCACCACCACTGTCCCCTGTGGACCCTGCATCCACCACATTAACCCAGTGCGCAGTGATGGACACGTAACGGCCCTGGCCATGCCGACTGGACCATGCATCAGTTGTGAGGTGCACCTTTCCGCTCACTGACTGCTTGAGTGCATGGACAATGCGGTCTTTCACATGATGGTGGAGGGCTGGGATGGCTTTGCGAGAGAAGAAGTGGCGACTGGGTAGGTCATAGCGTGGTACTGCATAGGCCATGAGTTTGCGGAAAGCTGTGCTTTCCACCAACCGAAAGGGCATCATCTCAAACGAGATTAGTTTGGCAATGTGGGCGTTCAAACCCAGTGTACGCGGATGAGAGACTGAGTACTTTCTTGACCTACTCATAGTGTCTGGGAGGGTGAGCTGGACTTGAGAGCTGCATATGGTGGAAGTAGCGGTGGACAGGGCGGACTGAGAGAGGGTTGATGATGGTGATGGAGTTGGTGTTCTTTCTGATGGCCTAGAATCAGTCTTTCGTTGATATAACAGTGGGATTCCCTGACTGCTGTGGTCTTGCAACGACACCTCAACATTTGCTGCTGTGCTAACCGGTGGGCTTACAGTGGGGGAAACAATGTAGCGTTGCTGACTACCTTCGTTGTGATCAGTTGCACATGTGGCACTTGAGGTTTGGTGTTGTGTCCACGCTTGCAAGTGCATGCTGGTTAAATGTCTAAGCATGCAACTGGTATTCAAATTTTTCAGATTTTTCCCTCGGCTAAAGGTCTTTGCGCACTTCTTACAGATAACCTTGGCCTGATCATGAGGATTTTGTTCAAAAAAGTGCCACACTGCACTCTTCCTACTTTGGCAGACATTTTGCGGCCTAGCACGCTGTGATCTTTTGACCCTCTGGACAAGCTGTCCAGCAACTCTTTTGATGTTTGGAACCTGTCTTTGGAGTGCTCCGGGCCTGCCAGATAACAGCTGTTGCGATGTCGATGTCTGCTGTGGATCCTCCTCATCTGAGCTATTGGAAGCAGCAACCTCTTCCCCCAATGGATGCCAATCTGGGTCAACAACTCGGTCATCCATCACCTCCTCTTCTATGTCATGTGCACCTTCCTCTGTGTCACCGTGTATGGTGGTATAGTGTGCAGGAAGGGGCACCTGAGTCTCATCAGGGTCAGAATCTGGCTCTGTACACTGCGAGGACAATGTAGTGCTCTGAGTGAATGTACCAGCAGAATCATCCATCAGCGGCTGTGCATCAGTGCACTCCATGTCAGATTCATCTTGGCCTGGGTAATTCACCATTTCACTTGATAATCCAGGCATGGTATGTGAAAACAGCTCCATGGAGTAATCAGTAGTATGGCCTGCATCATCCTTCAATCTTGGTTGGGGTGAAGGACACAAGGAAAGGTGTGGTTCATGAACATGAGCCTCCAATGACGACTCAGTGCTTTTACTTTTTACAACTGAAGAAGAGGAGGCGATAGAGCTGGAGGCTGAGTCAGCAATGTAAGACAAAACTTTTTCCTGATGCTCTGGCTTTAAAAGCGGTTTGCCAACTCCTAGAAAACTAAGCGTTCGAGGCCTTATGTAGCCAGACGATGACGCAGGGTCAGCACCTCCTGCATTCGGTCCTATTTTGCTCTTGCCACTACCATCAGATCCACCGCCAACACCATCATTACCAGCTGCCAACCCCCACCCAATTCCACGGCCTCTTCCACCAGCCTTCCTCATTTTTGGTAGAAATGTAGACAAAATCCAACAAACTATATAGTAATGTAAAACAAGGTACAAGGTGTCTATAGGACAGGGGAGATTTTGAATTTCTGCAGACACTTGTGGACACTGGACACTTTTGGATTGTGTGAGGCCCACTGATATCTGAGCGCTATGTGACAGGCTCGATGGCACAGCTGTGACCAAAGTGACTAGAGGATAAGGGAGATTTTGAATCTCTGCACACACTTTTGGACACTGGACACTTTTGGATTGTGTGAGGCCCAATGAATATCTGAGCGCTATGTGACAGGCTCGATGGCACAGCTGTGACAAAAGTGACTAGAGGATAAGGGAGATTTTGAATCTCTGCACACACTTTTGGACACTGGATGGACACTTTTGGATTGTGTGAGGCCCACTGATATCTGAGCGCTATGTGACAGGCTCGATGGCACAGCTGTGACCAAAGTGACTAGAGGATAAGGGAGATTTTGAATCTCTGCACACACTTTTGGACACTGGACACTTTTGGATTGTGTGAGGCCCAATGAATATCTGAGCGCTATGTGACAGGCTCGATGGCACAGCTGTGACAAAAGTGACTAGAGGATAAGGGAGATTTTGAATCTCTGCACACACTTTTGGACACTGGATGGACACTTTTGGATTGTGTGAGGCCCACTGATATCTGAGCGCTATGTGACAGGCTCGATGGCACAGCTGTGACCAAAGTGACTAGAGGATAAGGGAGATTTTGAATCTCTGCACACACTTTTGGACACTGGATGGACACTTTTGGATTGTGTGAGGCCCACTGATATCTGAGCGCTATGTGACAGGCTCGATGGCACAGCTGTGACCAAAGTGACTAGAGGATAAGGGAGATTTTGAATCTCTACACACACTTTTGGACACTGGACACTTTTGGATTGTGTGAGGCCCAATGAATATCTGAGCGCTATGTGACAGGCTCGATGGCACAGCTGTGACAAAAGTGACTAGAGGATAAGGGAGATTTTGAATCTCTGCACACACTTTTGGACACTGGATGGACACTTTTGGATTGTGTGAGGCCCACTGATATCTGAGCGCTATGTGACAGGCTCGATGGCACAGCTGTGACCAAAGTGACTAGAGGATAAGGGAGATTTTGAATCTCTGCACACACTTTTGGACACTGGACACTTTTGGATTGTGTGAGGCCCAATGAATATCTGAGCGCTATGTGACAGGCTCGATGGCACAGCTGTGACAAAAGTGACTAGAGGATAAGGGAGATTGGATTGCTTTTAAAAAAGCAGTTTGCGGAGCAGTGGGTAAACAGCAATGCAGGAATGTCAGGAAGCCTTAGAAGGCAGCCCAACAACCAGCACCACTGATACACCACTATATAGCCTCCCCTTGCACTGCACACACAGTGACTGGTGTGTTGTGCAGGCCAAATTGCTAGCAGCAGAAGCAGTTTTTTTGTCTTCTCAGCAGGACAAAAAAAAAAAATTGGGATTGCTTTTAAAAAAGCAGTTTGCGGAGCAGTGGGTAAACAGCAATGCAGGAATGTCAGGAAGCCTTAGAAGGCAGCCCAACAACCAACACCACTGATACACCACTATATAGCCTCCCCTTGCACTGCACACACAGTGACTGGTGTGTTGTGCAGGCCAAATCGCTAGCAGCAGAAGCAGTTTTTTTGTCTTCTTCCCTGCCTAACGCTCTCCCTACAGAATCAGCAGCAACCTCTCCCTATACTAAGATCGGCAGAAGTAAGATGGCGGTCGGCGTGCACGCCCTTTTATACCCCCTGTGACGCCCACCAAAGCAAGCCAATCACTTGCATGCCCTTCTGAAAGATGGTGGTGACCCGTGCCTATGTCATCACGTTGCCCACAGTGTCCGTGGATCCTGATTGGCTGAAAAAGAGCGCAAAACAAACTTTTGAAACGCGACTTTGGCGCGTAAGTCGCCGACCTCGTGGCCGACCTCATCCTAGGGTCGGGTTTCGTTTCATGAAACCCGACTTTGCCAAAAGTCGGCGACTTTTGAATTTTTTCGACTCGTTTCGCTCAACTCTAGTGTACGCTCCTCACACACTACCATGTACCGGCTGGTATCACGGACAAATAGAAGCTATCTGGGTGTATTACTGGAAAAACAAGCCGAGGAGATTTTCCATTTTTCCAGACCTACACCTAAGAGAGCTGTCAGCTTTTCAAACAGTTTTGTATATCTGCTGTTTGATAACGGTCAAAACTAGACAGAGACAGCGTGTGTCACTCCGTATACAAATAGACGGAGATTGACAATTTTCCATACAAACACCGTATAGAGCTGTCCGATTCTCAAACAGTATTGTATACCTGCCATTCGCATTACAGTCACATCTATACAGAGTCAGCATGTGTGTGTGTGACACTCCTTAAATACATACACGGAGATTGTTAGTTACACAAAAAACGCATACAGCTGTACACTTCTGATACAGTTCCGTATATCTGCTTGTTAGATTACGGTCAAATACATACTGGGAGAGCGTCTGTGACTAACAAAATATATACGTAGATTTTATTTTTTTAATACACCTTACACAGCTGGACGCTCCTCATACAGTACCATCTCTCTGCTGGCATTTTTGGTACATTTTCCCAAACACGAGGAAGTATGGTGGAAGAGTCCGCGGATGTGGGCAGGGGGGCGCAGCTGGTACTGATGATGGTGGTGGTGCATCGGCTGGTTCTGGCAAAAGCACAATAGCAGCTAAGGCTGGAGGTGTTGAGCCTGCGTCACCGTCTGGCCCAAGAAGGCCTGTAAGGTTCCCTTTTCTTGGAGTAGGAAAATCGCTTTTAAAGCCGGAGCATCAGGAACAGGTTTTGGGGAACATTGCCGAAACAGCCACCAGCTCTATTGCCTCCTCTTCTGAACGTTTGAAACCTGCAAGCACGGAGTCGTCAGTGCAGGGTTCTGGTCAGGAAAAACCCCTTTCCTTGTGTCCTTCACCCCTACCAAAAGTTAAGGATGCGGCAGCCCACACTTCAGATTACTCTAAGGAGCTCTTTTCACATACCATGCCTGGGTTATCCAGTCAAATCCTGAATTCCCCAGTCCAAGATGAATCTGACATGGAGTGCACTGATGCACAGCCACTGCTAGATGATTCTGCTGGTACATTGACCCAGAGCACTACATTGCCCTTGTAGTCTACTGAGCCAGAATCTGACCCTGATAAAACTCAGGTGCCCCTTCCCGCATACTATACTGACTATACTGACACAGAGGAAGGTAAAGAGGAAGGTGCAGATGACTTTGAAGAGGAGGTGATGGATGACCCAGTTCTTGACCCGGATTGGCATCCATTGGGGAGGAGGGTGACACTGGCAATAGTTCAGATAAGGAGAAGGATCCGCAGCAGGCATTGACATCGCAGCAGCAGTTATCTGGCAGGCCCGTAGCTGTCCAAAAACGTGGACCAAAAACTAAAAGAGTTGCTGGACAGCTTGGCCAGACGGTCAACTTAGCACAGCGTGCAAGGCCAGAAAATGTATACCATAGTAGGAAGAGTGCAGTGTGGCACTTCTTTGTCCAAAATCCTACTGATGAGGCAAAGGTTACCTTTAAGAAGTGCGGAAGGACCTTTAGCCGAGGTAAACAACTCAGAAATTTGAATACCAGTTGCATGCTTAGACATTTAATCAACATGCACTTGCAAGCATGGACAGACTACAAAACCTCAGCTACCACATGTGCACCTGCTGCGACTGAAAGTAGCCAGCAATGCTCCATCGCTTCCCCCACTGTAAGACCACCGCCACCGTTAAGCACACCACCAGCACTAAATGTGGAGGTGTTGTCGCAAGGCCAAAGCACTCAGGGAATCACAATGGTTTTGCAACACAACACTGAATCTAGGCCATCACCACCAATACCATCACCAACCCCCTCTCACTCCGTCCGGTCCACCGCTACTTCCCCCATATGCAGCTCTCCAGTCCAGCTCACCCTACCAGACACTCTGAGTAGGACAAGAAAGTACTCATCCTCTCATCCGCATACACTGTGTTTGAACGCCTACATTGCCAAACTAATCTCATTAGAGATGATGCCCTACCGTTTGGTTGAAAGCGAAGCTTTCTGCGAGCTCATGGCCTACGCTGTCCCACGCTATGACCTACCCAGTCGGCACTTCTTTTCTCGAAAAGCCATCCCTGCCCTCCACCGTCATTTGAAAGACTGCATTGTCCATGCACTCAAACAGTCAGTGAGTGGAAAGATGCACCTCACAACAGATGCATGGACCAGTAGGCGTGGCCAGGGCCGTTACATGTCCATCACTGCACACTGGGTTAATGTGGTGGATGCAGGCTCCACAGGGGACAGCGGAGGTGGAACAGTGCTGCCTAGCCCACGGTATAGGAAACAGTTGCAGTTGCACGAGCACTCCATCCGCAGCTGGCAGTGTTGCACACAAGGTGTCCCACTATCGAACAGCTAGTGGTAAGCGTCAGCAGGCTGTGTTAAAGATGATGTCTTTGGGCGACAACAGACACACCGCGAAGGTACTGGCTGACTACTTGTAGCGACAAACTGAGTCATGGCTGGGCAGTCTACATCTTGAGGCAGGCAAGGTAGTCAGTGATAACGGCCGTAATTTTGTGGTAGCCATAGCCCGTGCAAAACTCACAGACATACCTTGCCTGGCTCACACTTTGAACCTGGTGGTGCAGTGCTTCCTTAATAATTATCCAGAGTTAACATCACTGCTCCATAAGGTGCGAAGACTGTGCTCGTACATCCGTCGCTCGGCCGTACACTCCAGTCGTATGCAGAAGCTGCAGCGATTGCTCCACCTCCCCAAGCACCACCTAATCATAGACGTTGCAACAAGGTGGACCTCCACCCTGCACATGGTTGAGAGGCTGTGCGAACAGAGGCAGGCTGTAATGCATTTGTGGGAGGATACACGGGCAGGCAGTTTGAGGGAAGACATGGAATAGTCGGGTGTGCCGTGGTCAAAGCTGAAAAGCCTCTGTAAAGTCCTTCAGTGCTTTGAGGAATGCACACGGATGGTAAGTGCAGACGATGCCATCATAAGCATGAGCATCCCACTTATGCGTCTGCTCATGCAAAGTTTGACGCACATTAAGGATCTGGTGTCTGCAGCAGTGGAGGAGGAACAGGAGGAGGAGGAGGGAAGCTTTGCTGACAGTCAGCCATTGTCTGGTCAGGGAACTGTCCTGGATGAGGTAGAGGAGGAAGAGGAAGAGGAGGAGGAGGATGAGGGGGATTATTATTTTGGGCAGGAGGATGCTTCTCAGGGGGCAAGAGAAAATGTTGGCGTTCCAAGGTCAGGTACAGTGTTTGTGCGTGACTGTAGGGATGTGGATTTACCAGAAAGTGCTCCTCCACCCAGCAGTGGCAGTGCATTATTGACTCTTGGAACATTGGCCCACATGTGCGATTATGCCTTGTGGATCCTAGAAAGGCACCCCAGCATTGCCAAAATGATGAAGGATGACGACTACTGGCTGGCCAGCATCCTCGATCCATGCTACAAAGGCAAATTACACAACATCATGCAACAGGAGAACCTGGAGGTAATATTGGCTAACAAACAAGCAACTCTGGTAAACCATTTGTTTGAGGCTTTCCCAGCACACAGCAGCGGTGCTGGTTCTCCCACGAGCCGTAGTGGGCACAATGGAAGAGGTGTTCGTGGTGCACACAGCCGAAGTGGCATTGGAGACAGGGGTTTAATGACCATGTTGTGGAATGATTTCTCAAGTACCGCTCACACAACTACTAATACTGCATCGATTAAAAGTGACAGGAGACAGCAGTTGTCAACTATGGTTACAAACTACTTCTCCCATATCGATGTTCTCCCTCACAGGTCATTCCCCTTTGACTATTGGGCCTCTAAACTGGACACCTGGCCTGAATTGGCACACTATGCCTTACAGGAGCTCGCTTGCCCTGCTGCTAGTGTGTTATCTGAAAGAGTCTTCAGTGCTGCTGGATCAATCCTGACAGAAAAAAGGACCCGTCTGTCAATCCAAAATGTTGATGATCTAACCTTCATTAAAATGAACCATGCATGGGTTTCAAAGGATTTTGTCCCACCTTCCCCTGATGACACATAGTTTGCCAGAAAACTGCCTCGCTTTTGTCCTCCTCTTCCTCGGACTTGCCCAATTACGCCATTTTCAGCAGCGGAATGTTCAGCCTACACATCAACATATGCCATTTTTTAAACCTCCCTAACTGTGCTGCCCACCTCCCCAATGGCTGGGGTCAACACCTGGCGCACCCGGGCAAGTGCCATTGCTCTGAACATGTGGATGGGCCCACTGATGGCCGACGGCACTGGCACAGGGCCCCTCATAGCACAATACAGTGTCTCTGACGGTGGGGGGCCCACTCGCCATCAGACACACCAGCGTACTATGAGGGGCCCTGTGCCAGTACCGTCGACCACGAGTGTGCTCCCCCGCTTGGTCATGGCCACAGCACTTGCAAGTTGCAATACTTACCTCTCCCTGCTCCACCGCTGTGTAGTCTGGGTAGTTAAATCCTTCACAGGGATGGCCACTAGAAATTTGGTGTATTGATCGATGATGGTTAAGATGCAGCTATGGCCTGTCCTGCTGGCCTCTACCTTCAGATGATCAATGGCTACCATTTGTAATGGACGTCAACTTACAAGCAGATGCAGTGTTGCTTTATGATCACCTTTCACAGTTGTGATAGTCACAGACGTGTGACATTCCTGCCAGCATTTTTCAATGTCTCCTCTCATGCCAATCCAAAAGAATCGCCTACGGCCTGTGGCTTCTGTCTTTTGCACTCCAAAATGACCAGACACATCATGATATGCAGTGAGGACCATGTCTACATCTCTCCCTGTGATCACAATTTGATGGAGATGAGTAACGGTGATGTGATCCACGCTACTGGGATAAAGCAATCCTTTCTTCACAAAGAACCGTTTTCGCTGTCTCCACAGACATAGTAATTGAGGGTCTGCATCGCCTCTGCAACATCTACCAGGAGGTTTTCCCGTGATGAGTAATTCCCAAATTTCTGCAAACACTCAACTTTCCGTCTGTACTTGTATCCATGTAGTTTCCAGTAGCGGAGAGTCTGGACTGGCTTACTGAGATTGAAATATAAATGAAGATTTAAAACTACCACAACACTGTATACTGTTGTACGCTTCGAATACCTTTCCCTTTTTCTACTTTTTAAATTCTGGTGTAATACATAGTGAGCCTGTGAGTGTCTGTGTCTGACTGCGGAAGTAAAGACGGAAATTTACAATTACCCCTAGACTGGATACACCTGGTATGTGCTGATACAGTACCTTTGTTAAAAATTTGTTATTATGGTATCATCCATTGGGAGTAAGCATGTGTGGTTTATGCCTTCTATATATATACGGTGAATCGGATACCAATTTTTACCCTATACTCGATACAGCTTGTATCTTGTTATACAGTAGCTTTGTTCGAAATTTAGTATTGCGGTCAAATCCATACTTAGTAAGCATCTTAGAGTGACTGCGAGACTATGTATACAGAGATTTCAATTGAACCCTATAATATATATACTTGCTATCTTGTTATCCAGTACCTTTTTTACAACATTTTTTATTATGGTCAAACCCAGACTGAGTGAGCGTCTGAGGGTGACTCCGGAAATATATACCGATATTTCAAATTTGGCCAACACTGTAAACAGCTGTAGGCTTCTGATACAGTAACCTTTTTTGCTATTTAGATGCTGGTGTAATCCATAATGAGCCTGTGAACGTCTGTCTGTTACTCCGGAAATATATTTGCAGATTTAAGATTACCCCAACACTGTATACAGCTGTACGCTTGTGTTACATTACCCATTTACAGCTTTTCATATTCTTGTGTAATCCATACTAGGCCTGAGAGCGTTTGTGTCTGCCTCCTGAAATATTTACTGAGATTCCTAATGTTTACACTATACTATATATACCTTGTATCTGGTGATACTGTACCCTTTTTCAACTTTTTATTTTATTGTGTACTCCATACTCAGCCTGTGAGCGTCTGTGTATGACTCATGAAATATATATGGAGATTTACTGTTATCCCTAGACTGTATAGAGCTGTACACTTCTGATACAGTACCCTATATCTGCTGGTATTTTGGGTCCATTTTCCAAAACATGAGGAAGTATGGTGGAAGAGGACGTGGACGTGGGGGCTCACGTGGTACTGATGGTGATGTTGGTGCATCTGTTGGTAGTGCCAAAAACACAATAGCAGCTAAGGCAGGAGGTGTTGAGCGTGCGTCATGGTGTAGCTCTGGAAGGCCTGTAAGGCTCCCTTTTCTGGGAGTAGGTAGACTGCTTTTAAAGCCAGAGCATCAGGAACTGTTTTTGGCTTACATTGCTGAAACAGCCTCCAGCTCTATCGCCTCCTCTTCTGAAGTTTAAAAAAATGCAAGCACTGAGTCGTCAGTGCAGGCTTCTGGTCAGGAGCAACCCCTTTCCTTGTGTCCTTCACCCACACCAAAAGTGAAGGATGCAGCAGCACATACTTCAGATTACTGCATGGAGCTCTTTTCACATTCCATGCCTGGGTTAATTCAAAATGGGGCCCATCATATAATGGAGCATTCCAAATGGGGGACATCAGACACTGGAGCAGCATTTACGGGGCTCATTATACACTGGTGCACTAGAAATGGAGCACATTATATATTGAGCATTATTAGGGCCCATCATACACTGGACTATCATCCATGAGGCCCATCATATACTGGAGCATTCTAAATGGGGCAGATCAGACACTGGAGCAGCATCTATGGGGCACATTATACACTGGAGCATTACAAATGGGGCCCATTATATATGGAGCATTATTTGGGCCCATAAGACACTGGAGCATCATCCATGGGGCCCAACATATAGTGGAGCATTTTAAATGGGGCAGATCAGACACTGGAGCAGCATCTATGGGGCACATTATACACTGGAGCATTTCAAACTGGGCCCATTATATATGGAGAATTATTTGGGCCCATAACACACTGGAGCATCGTCCATGGGGACCATCATATACTGTAGCATTATGTGGAGCTCATCATATACTGTATGGAACATTAAATGTGACCAATTAGTCTGAATGGAGAAATATATGGGGCTCATTATTCTGTATGGCGCACAATGTGGTGGCCATAATACTGTATGGAGTAATAAACGGTCCTTTCTTTGAGCTATTGTACAATTTAAAATAGATCAGTCATGTCATGTAAGCAGTGAAGTGTTTGTCATTGTACTATACCTATATTTCTGTGCCGTATCGGAGCATCATGAGTTGTGGTATGTGTTAGGCTGGTTTCACATTTGCGTTTTTTTCGCGGTAATTTAGCGCTAAATAGCACATGCGTTTTTTTTCCTATACTTTGCATGGGATGCGCTTATGTGCGCTTACACATGCGTTTGTACGCGTTTTACCGCGCATGCGTTTTTTTGCGGTATGCGCTCGGGCGCACAAAATGCAACTTGTTGCATTTTTTGTGCGTCCGATTTGCCTCAAAAAAACGCATGCGCGCGCAATGCGTTTTTTTACAGCAAGACACCCATTATAAGTCTATGGTGA
>NW_027361697.1:56455000-56560000 GCF_039654945.1 Dendrobates tinctorius
TTGCTTTGTTTTTTATTTTTATTTTTTAAGGGGTTCGCTAAAGGGGTTAACTAATGGAACAGTTTTATAGGGCATGTCGTTACGGATGCGGTGATACTAAATATGTGTACTTTTATTGTTTTGTTTTTTTATTTCCAAAAAATGAATTTATTAGGGATTTTTTTTTTTTAATTTATTTAGCGATTTTTTATAAATTATTTTTACACTTTTTTTTTTTACTTTATTACAATGTCCCAGGGGGGACATGACTGTCATGTGACAGATCGCTGATCTGTCACATCACAGATCGCTGTGACAGATCAGCAATCTGTCACAGGCAGTGCTGCAGGCTTCCTCATGCCGGCGCTTTGCAGGCATGAGGAAGCCGCCTCCCTGCAGGCCCCCGAAGGTCCCCGCCGCCATTTTGGATCCGGGGACCTGCAGGGAAGGAAGCCTGCACAGCAGCGCTGCACATTGCGCTGCTGCGGGGGTCTCAGGGAAGCACGGAGGGAGCCCCTCCCTGCCGATGCTTCCCTAAACCCCCGGGACACTGCGATCGCGTTTGATCGCAGTATGCCAGGGGTTAACATGTCGGGGGCGGTCCATGACCGCCCCTGACACATAGTGCCGGGTGTCAGCTGTGATAATCAGCTGCCACCCGGCCGCGATCAGCGGCGCTCACCACGTGAGCGCCGCTGATCGCTATGACGTACTATTCCATCCATGGGCATAGGGGCCCGGGTCCTATGGACGGGATAGTACGTCAGATTAGAGTTGAGCGACTTTTGGTTTTTTAGGGTCGCGTTTCGTTTCGTGAAACCCGACTTTTCCAAAAGTCGGGTCGAGCAAGATCGTCCGATTATAGGGAAAAGTCGGGGTCGTCCCGAAACACGAAACCCAATGTAAGTCAATGGGGAATAAAAGTCGGCAGTGAGAGGAGGACAGGAAACACACCAACAGTGCCCATTTGAATGCCAAAAGCATCAATTCTTCTTACTTAAGCTTGTCAACCTTAATTAACTTCATAATACAAATTACGCACTGAAAAATGGGGGTTATTTGGCTACAGACTGTGGGGGGGGGAGGGCTGGCTCCAGGTTTTCATGTGCCCTGGGCGAAAGAGCGCCCCTTTAACACATACCACAACTCATCATGCTCCGATACGGCAGAGAAATAGCGGTATAGTACAATGAAAAATACCTCACTTTTACATCTCATGACGAGGCCCATCTATTTCTCCATACAGAATCATTGGTCCCATATAATGTTTGAAACAGTATATGATGAGCTCCACATAATGCTACAGTATATGTTGGTCCCCATGGATGAAGCTCTACTGTCTTATGGGCCCAAATAATGCTCCAAACATAATGGGCCCCATTTCTAATGCTCTAGTGTATAATGGGCCCTGTAAATGCTGCTCCAGTGTCTGATGTCCACCTTTGGAATGTTCCAGTGTATGGTGGGCCCCATCTATCATTCTCAGACGGTGTTAGGCCCAGTATGGATTGCACGTGATTGCACAAAGGTTAGAAAGGGTACCGTATCCCCAGATAACATGTATGGATAGCGTACACATTCAAAATATATGTCTCAGGAGGCAGGCTCAGACGGTGTTAGGCCCAGTATGGATTGCACGTGATTGCACAAAGGTTAGAAAGGGTACCGTATCCCCGGATAACATGTATGGATAGCATACACATTCAAAATATATGTCTCAGGAGGCAGGCTCAGACGGTGTTAGGCCCAGTATGGATTGCACGTGATTGCACAAAGGTTAGAAAGGGTACCGTATCCCCAGATAACATGTATGGATAGCGTACACATTCAAAATATATGTCTCAGGAGGCAGGCTCAGACGGTGTTAAGCCCAGTATGGATTTCACGTGATTGCACAAAGGTTAGAAAGGGTACCGTATCCCCGGATAACATGTATGGATAGCGTACACATTCAAAATATATGTCTCAGGAGGCAGGCTCAGACGGTGTTAGGCCAAGTATAGCTTGCACGTGATTGCACAAAGGTTAGAAAGGGTACCGTTTCCCCGGATAACATGTATGGATAGCGTACACATTCAAAATATATGTCTCAGGAGGCAGGCTCAGACGGTGTTAAGCCCAGTATGGATTGCACGTGATTGCACAAAGGTTAGAAAGGGTACCGTTTCCCCGGATAACATGTATGGATAGCGTACACATTCAAAATATATGTCTCAGGAGGCAGGCTCAGACGGTGTTAGGCCCAGTATGGATTGCACGTGATTGCACAAAGGATAGAAAGGGTACCGTTTCCCCGGATAACATGTATGGATAGCGTACACATTCAAAATATATGTCTCAGGAGGCAGGCTCAGACGGTGTTAGGCCCAGTATGGATTGCACGTGATTGCACAAAGGTTAGAAAGGGTACCGTTTCCCCGGATAACATGTATGGATAGCGTACACATTCAAAATATATGTCTCAGGAGGCAGGCTCAGACGGTGTTAGGCCCAGTATGGATTGCACGTGATTGCACAAAGGTTAGAAAGGGTACCGTTTCCCCGGATAACATGTATGGATAGCGTACACATTCAAAATATATGTCTCAGGAGGCAGGCTCAGACGGTGTTAGGCCCAGTATGGATTGCACGTGATTGCACAAAGGTTAGAAAGGGTACCGTATCCCCGGATAACATGTATGGATAGCGTACACATTCAAAATATATGTCTCAGGAGGCAGGCTCAGACGGTGTTAGGCCCAGTATGGATTGCACGTGATTGCACAAAGGTTAGAAAGGGTACCGTATCCCCGGATAACATGTATGGATAGCGTACACATTCAAAATATATGTCTATACATCAGGAGGCAGGCTCAGACGGTGTCAGGCACAGTATGGATTTGACGGGCCAGATTACACAGCAGAGGAGCAGGGAGAGGTAAAGATTGCAAATGCTGGGGCCCTGCCCAAGCAAGGGGGGCCCACTCGTGGGCGTCGTTACTGGCACTGGGCCCCTCATAGTACAGCGGTGTGTCTGACGGCGGGTGTGCACCACCACCGTCAGAGACACTTGATTGCACTATGAGGGACCCTGTGCCAGTGCCCGCGCCCAAGAGTCGGCCTACCCACCTGTCCAGGGCAACGGCACTCGCACGGTGTCGTGCGCTAGGTGGTGACCCCGGCCATGGGGGGGGAGGCAGCACAGTTAGGGAGTTTTAGAAAGTGGCATATGTTGATGTTGGACATTCAGCTGATGCAAAAGGCGAAATAGGTGAAGTACCAGGAAGAGGTGGACCAAAGCAAGCCATTTTTCTGTCACCCTATGTGTCATCAGGGGAAGGTGGGACAAAATCCTTGGAAACCCATGCGTGGTTCAATTAATGAAGGTTAGATCATCCACATTTTGGGTTGACAGACGGGTCCTTTTTTCTGTCAGGATTGATCCAGCTGCACTGAAGACTCTTTCCGATAGCACACTTGCAGCTGGGCAAGCGAGCTCCTGTAAGGCATATTGGGCCAATTCAGGCCAGGTGTCCAGTTTAGCGGCCCAATAGTCAAAGGGGAATGACCTGTGTGGGAGAACATCGATATGGGAGGAAAAGTAGTTTGTAACCATAGTTGACAACTGCTGTCTCCTGTCACTTTCCATCGATGCAGTATTACCAGTTGTGTGAGCGGTATTTGAAAAATAAGTCCACAACATTGTCATGAAACCCCTGTCTCCAATGCCACTTCTGCTGTGTGCACCACGAACACCTCTGCCAAGCTGCCCCCGGCCCGTACGGCTCGTGTGAGAACCATCACCGCTGCTGTGTGCTGGGAATGCCTCAAGCAACCGATTTACCAGAGTTGCTTGTTTATTAGCCAATATTAGGTCAAGGTTCTCCTGTGGCATGATGTTTTGTAATTTGCCTTTATAGCGTGGATCCAGGATGCTGGCCAACCAGTAGTCGTCATCGTTCATCATTTTGGCAATGCGGGGGTCCCTTTTTAGGATCCGCAAGGCATAATCTGACATGTGGGCCAATGTTCCCGGTGTCAATGATGCACTGCGAGTGCTGGGTGGAGGAGCACTTTCTGGCAAATCCACATCCCTCCAGTCACGCACAAACCCTGTACCAGACCTTGCCACACCAACATTTTCACTTGCCCCACGAGATGCATCCTCCTCTCCTAAGTAATCATCCCCATCATCATCCTCCTCCTCCTCTTCTTCCTCCACCTCGTCCAGGAGAGGTCCCTGAGCAGACAATGGCTGAATGTCATCAAGGATTCCCTCCTCCTCTTCCTCCTCATCAACATTTGGTGCAGACACCTGCTCCTTAAGGTGCGTCAAAGTTTGCATGAGCAGACGCATAAGTGGGATGCTCATGCTTAGGATGGCGTCGTCTGCGCTTACCAGCCGTGTGCATTCCTCAAAACACTGAAGGACTTTACAAAGGTCTTTCAGCTTCGACCACTGCACACCTGTCAACTCCATGTCTGCTCTCAAATTGCCTGGCCGTGTATCCTCCCACAAATGCATTATGGCCTGCCTCTGCTCGCACAGCCGCTCCACCATGTGCAGGGTGGAGTTCCACCTTGTTGCAATGTCGATAATGAGGCGGTGGTTGGGAAGGTGGAGCAATCGCTGCAGCTTCTGCATACGAACTGAGTGTACAGGCGACCGGCGGATGTGCGCGCACAGTCTTCGCACCTTCCGGAGCAAGGCTGTTAACTCCGGATAATTTTTGAGGAAGCACTGCACCACCAGGTTCAAGGTGTGAGCCAAGCAAGGTATGTGGCTGAGTTTTGAAAGGGCTATGGCTGCCACAAAATTACGGCCGTTATCACTAACTACCTTGCCTGTCTCAAGATGTACACTGCCCAGCCATGACTCAGTTTGTCGCTTCAAGTACTCGGCCAGCACCTTGGCGGTTTGTCTGTCGCCCAAACACATCATCTGCAACACAGCCTGCTGACGCTTTCCACTAGCTGCTCGATAGGGGGACACATCGTATGCAACAGTGGCAGCTGCAGATGGAGTGCTCGTACGACTGCGCTCTGTGGACGAGCTTTCGCTTCTGGAGGAGGAGGAGGAGGAGGAGGGTCGAACGCCTACAGCCAACTGTTTCCTATACCGTGGGCTAGGCAGCACTGTCCCACCACCGCTGTCCCCTGTGGACCCTGCATCCACCACATTAACCCAGTGCGCAGTGATGGACACGTAACGGCCCTGGCCATGCCGACTGGACCATGCATCAGTTGTGAGGTGCACCTTTCCGCTCACTGACTGCTTGAGTGCATGGACAATGCGGTCTTTCACATGATGGTGGAGGGCTGGGATGGCTTTGCGAGAGAAGAAGTGGCGACTGGGTAGGTCATAGCGTGGTACTGCATAGGCCATGAGTTCGCGGAAAGCTGTGCTTTCCACCAACCGAAAGGGCATCATCTCAAACGAGATTAGTTTGGCAATGTGGGCGTTCAAACCCAGTGTACGCGGATGAGAGACTGAGTACTTTCTTGACCTACTCATAGTGTCTGGGAGGGTGAGCTGGACTTGAGAGCTGCATATGGTGGAAGTAGCGGTGGACAGGGCGGACTGAGAGAGGGTTGATGATGGTGATGGAGTTGGTGTTCTTTCTGATGGCCTAGAATCAGTCTTTCGTTTAAACAGTGGGATTCCCTGACTGCTGTGGCCTTGCAACGACACCTCAACATTTGCTGCTGTGCTAACCGGTGGGCTTACAGTGGGGGAAACAATGTAGCGTTGCTGACTACCTTCGTTGTGATCAGTTGCACATGTGGCACTTGAGGTTTGGTGTTGTGTCCACGCTTGCAAGTGCATGCTGGTTAAATGTCTAAGCATGCAACTGGTATTCAAATTTTTCAGATTTTTCCCTCGGCTAAAGGTCTTTGCGCACTTCTTACAGATAACCTTGGCCTGATCATGAGGATTTTGTTAAAAAAAGTGCCACACTGCACTCTTCCTACTTTGGCAGACATTTTGCGGCCTAGCACGCTGTGATCTTTTGACCCTCTGGACAAGCTGTCCAGCAACTCTTTTGATGTTTGGAACCTGTCTTTGGAGTGCTCCGGGCCTGCCAGATAACAGCTGTTGCGATGTCGATGTCTGCTGTGGATGCTCCTCATCTGAGCTATTGGAAGCAGCACCCTCTTCCCCCAATGGATGCCAATCTGGGTCAACAACCAACAACTGGGTCATCCATCACCTCCTCTTCTATGTCATGTGCACCTTCCTCTGTGTCACCGTGTATGGTGGTATAGTGTGCGGGAAGGGGCACCTGAGTCTCATCAGGGTCAGAATCTGGCTCTGTACACTGCGAGGACAATGTAGTGCTCTGAGTGAATGTACCAGCAGAATCATCCATCAGCGGCTGTGCATCAGTGCACTCCATGTCAGATTCATCTTGGCCTGGGTAATTCACCATTTCACTTGATAATCCAGGCATGGTATGTGAAAACAGCTCCATGGAGTAATCAGTAGTATGGCCTGCGTCATCCTTCAATCTTGGTTGGGGTGAAGGACACAAGGAAAGGTGTGGTTCATGAACATGAGCCTCCAATGACGACTCAGTGCTTTTACTTTTTACAACTGAAGAAGAGGAGGCGATAGAGCTGGAGGCTGAGTCAGCAATGTAAGACAAAACTTTTTCCTGATGCTCTGGCTTTAAAAGCGGTTTGCCAACTCCTAGAAAACTAAGCGTTCGAGGCCTTATGTAGCCAGACGATGACGCAGGGTCAGCACCTCCTGCATTCGGTCCTATTTTGCTCTTGCCACTACCATCAGATCCACCACCAACACCATCATTATCAGCTGCCAACCCCCGCCCAATTCCACGGCCTCTTCCACCAGCCTTCCTCATTTTTGGTAGAAATGTAGACAAAATCCAACAAACTATATAGTAATGTAAAACAAGGTACAAGGTGTCTATAGGACAGGGGAGATTTTGAATTTCTGCAGACACTTGTGGACACTGGACACTTTTGGATTGTGTGAGGCCCACTGATATCTGAGCGCTATGTGACAGGCTCGATGGCACAGCTGTGACCAAAGTGACTAGATGATAAGGGAGATTTTGAATCTCTGCACACACTTTTGGACAGTGGACACTTTTGGATTGTGTGAGGCCCAATGAATATCTGAGCGCTATGTGACAGGCTCGATGGCACAGCTGTGACAAAAGTGACTAGAGGATAAGGGAGATTTTGAATCTCTGCACACACTTTTGGACACTGGATGGACACTTTTGGATTGTGTGAGGCCCACTGATATCTGAGCGCTATGTGACAGGCTCGATGGCACAGCTGTGACCAAAGTGACTAGAGGATAAGGGAGATTTTGAATCTCTGCACACACTTTTGGACACTGGACACTTTTGGATTGTGTGAGGCCCAATGAATATCTGAGCGCTATGTGACAGGCTCGATGGCACAGCTGTGACATAAGTGACTAGAGGATAAGGGAGATTTTGAATCTCTGCACACACTTTTGGACACTGGATGGACGCTTTTGGATTGTGTGAGGCCCACTGATATCTGAGCGCTATGTGACAGGCTCGATGGCACAGCTGTGACCAAAGTGACTAGAGGATAAGGGAGATTTTGAATCTCTGCACACACTTTTGGACACTGGACACTTTTGGATTGTGTGAGGCCCACTGATATCTGAGCGCTATGTGACAGGCTCGATGGCACAGCTGTGACCAAAGTGACTAGAGGATAAGGGAGATTTTGAATCTCTGCACACACTTTTGGACACTGGACACTTTTGGATTGTGTGAGGCCCATTGAATATCTGAGCGCTATGTGACAGGCTCGATGGCACAGCTGTGACAAAAGTGACTAGAGGATAAGGGAGATTTTGAATCTCTGCACACACTTTTGGACACTGGATGGACACTTTTGGATTGTGTGAGGCCCACTGATATCTGAGCGCTATGTGACAGGCTCGATGGCACAGCTGTGACCAAAGTGACTAGAGGAGAAGGGAGATTTTGAATCTCTGCACACACTTTTGGACACTGGACACTTTTGGATTGTGTGAGGCCCACTGATATCTGAGCGCTATGTGACAGGCTCGATGGCACAGCTGTGACCAAAGTGACTAGAGGATAAGGGAGATTTTGAATCTCTGCACACACTTTTGGACACTGGACACTTTTGGATTGTGTGAGGCCCAATGAATATCTGAGCGCTATGTGACAGGCTCGATGGCACAGCTGTGACAAAAGTGACTAGAGGATAAGGGAGATTGGATTGCTTTTAAAAAAGCAGTTTGCGGAGCAGTGGGTAAACAGCAATGCAGGAATGTCAGGAAGCCTTAGAAGGCAGCCCAACAACCAACACCACTGATACACCACTATATAGCCTCCCCTTGCACTGCACACACAGTGACTGGTGTGTTGTGCAGGCCAAATTGCTAGCAGCAGAAGCAGTTTTTTTGTCTTCTCAGCAGGACAAAAAAAAAAAATTGGGATTGCTTTTAAAAAAGCAGTTTGCGGAGCAGTGGGTAAACAGCAATGCAGGAATGTCAGGAAGCCTTAGAAGGCAGCCCAACAACCAACACCACTGATACACCACTACATAGCCTCCCCTTGCACTGCACACACAGTGACTGGTGTGTTGTGCAGGCCAAATCGCTAGCAGCAGAAGCAGTTTTTTTGTCTGCTTCCCTGCCTAACGCTCTCCCTACAGAATCAGCAGCAACCTCTCCCTATACTAAGATCGGCAGAAGTAAGATGGCGGTCGGCGTGCACGCCCTTTTATACCCCCTGTGACGCCCACCAAAGCAAGCCAATCACTTGCATGCCCTTCTGAAAGATGGTGGTGACCCGTGCCTATGTCATCACGTTGCCCACAGTGTCCGTGGATCCTGATTGGCTGAAAAAGAGCGCAAAACAAACTTTTGAAACGCGACTTTGGCGCGTAAGTCGCCGACCTCGTGGCCGACCTCATCCTAGGGTCGGGTTTCGTTTCATGAAACCCGACTTTGCCAAAAGTCGGCGACTTTTGAATTTTTTCGACTCGTTTCGCTCAACTCTACGTCAGATGTCAGAAAGGGGTTAAAGAGGGACTGTTCAGATTCTGCCCCCAAAGCGGCCAAGGATAGGCCTTACCCACTGATATCTGGATGGCTAGACTTTGCTTTGGTTTTATTTTTGTAGCACCTTTTTCTGCTGGATTAAGTGCGCTAAGACAGCTGGAATGTCCTACGCAAATAGCTATGAACTATGCCATTCTCAGGACTATCAATGCACTTTATGGACTGTGTTTCCATACCAAGTAGGACAAGATCAATTCCAAGGACTGTTGCACCTTAAAGAAGAATATGTTCAGATACTTTCAAGTTCAAGAATGCATTATATTGAATTTTATGGTGTGGCTGCTTTTATTGTCTCACAGATCATGGATGGCCATCATTAAAGGAGGGGTGAGTGTAAAGGAGTGGAGAAGCTATCCACCCACCTTGAAGACCTTATGTTTACATACTGCATTGTGCTCTTTTTGCATAAATCAAGTTTATTAAGGTATTTATACATGTCAATCATTATTAACAGAAAGAGAAAAGAACATACTGCTTCTACTATCACAGACAAAAAAGAATTATATAACAACTATGACAGTTTTGCCCTAGAAAATTATACATATGAAACAAATTATGAATGAGCGCCTGAAGTGCTTGTTCATGTAGGGCATTGTGCTGTTTTAAATGTTGTTTCATCTATTTTGTGGCCTGCAGCTGTTAGCTAGCCAGTGGATAGGGTTAACTATTGGGACACACCCATGGTGGGAGGAGCTCCATGGGCATAGGAAATTCAGTTTCCTGTTTGTGTGGCAGATAGGGGAAGGTACTGAAAAGAGCAGGATCTATAGTTGTAATGTTAGCAGACCTGCTTTGAAAAGGGTGTTGTGTGTGAAAAAGGAAAACCATATTCAGATAACATGTTCTGAAGTAAACATTGATTAAGTGTCAGAAGGATTCCTTATCTTAGGCAAGTGGGGGCCTACAGCTAGCATTATCTTTACTAGATAATAAGTGATGGTGTAGCCAGACCTGAGGGTCATAGAGGAGAAGATGGCCAGGTTGTGACACGTGTTCTCAGATAGGGAATTGAAGAGGCAGTGGCACACCAAGGGGCCTGTGGCCCACATCAATTGGAAGTTAACCATAATTGTGAGGAGTCATAGCCATAGATCTAAGCCGGTGAGGTACTCACAAAGAGGGGAGATAGAGGTACCCATAGTGATTTGCTGGTTTAGTACAATGTGAAACGGATTTAATGTACTACCATATGTAACCTTGAAGTTCCTGTCTCTGGATTGGGCAGAAGTATTCTTTAGTATTATGCCTGCTATCTGACTTGAGCTATACTGTACACTTCTCATCAGTTTGTTCATTAAAAAAAGTTTATTTTTGGACCCTGATCTCCCTGATTCATCTCTACTTCAATGGGTCCTGGCCTGCCATATCAAGTGGTAGTATGCGGTCTGCAATGGCGTATTGCTAAGGTAAAAGCAGACACCCCAACCAAGATCCCATTTTTTTTGTAACATGCTGGGGCACGAAAGCAACCATTGGCAATGGCCACCCTGCCCGTTACAAGGGCATGATCAGAAGTGTGGAATTAAGCATTATATAGAGCTGACAAAAGTAAAAAAGGTTGACCTACATAAATAAATATGAACGAA
This sequence comes from Dendrobates tinctorius, assembly GCF_039654945.1. Classification (NCBI taxonomy): domain Eukaryota; kingdom Metazoa; phylum Chordata; class Amphibia; order Anura; family Dendrobatidae; genus Dendrobates; species Dendrobates tinctorius. The sequence goes on from NW_027361697.1 coordinate 56,465,651, forward strand.
AATACTCTTCAATGCTGTGTTGAAAGTGAAAATAGTGTGTTTGCAGTCAGGTAACCTTTCTGTTGGCAAAAAAATAAGGATCGGTACTGAAATCTGGTGGGTGGTGGAGTAAATATATTTTTGGCCAAAAGTGGGCATATTTCTCTCTTAAAATCAGATGTCAAAAAACAGATGGCATAAGGACGTCATACAACTAAAAATTGGCCTCCTGGATGTCAATTGGAAAGAATATGGATGATGCAAATTTTTGAGAATATATGAGAGATAGGAACCACTATATAGCAATAGATGGAAACAAAGTATGCATGGGTGGTACATCATGCATAGGCTAGGGACAAAAATAGGAGAAAGCACCAATACAGATAGAATGTGCACACATGATGAACCATAGAAATAAGTTTTTATTAATACATATGCACACTCAATGGGCAAAATCATTTAAAATTACACATAAAAAGACAAAAAACAGACTGCACTGTTATGAATGGGTCACCGAGGAGGATGGCAGGAACAGGCTAAGCCACCATAAAACCAAGAGGTTGGTAACTAAGTGGATTGCAGACCCCTGATCCTATCTACACAACTAGCAGTAGCCGTGGAGCGTACCTACGATGCCCTAGACACCTCGGCACAGCCGGAGAGCTAACTAAGCCTAAAGCAAGAAAGGTGAAATCTAAACTACCCCGGAGCAGACCCCAAAGGAATAGATGGCCCCCAAACATATATTGTCGGTGAGACAAGATGAAACACAAAGGCAGGCAGAAAAATAGACTGAGCAAATGATGGGGCCCAAACTGACTAGACAGGATTGGAAAGAAAAGACACTGTCTGCAATCACACAAAAACACTTCTGATGTACACAAAAACACTGAAGTCACACGACTTCGCCCCCACTATATCAGCACTCCGGTATTAACTGGAAGCAAAGCAAAAGAGACCAATATAACAGGGGACTGAACAAACTGACACAAGCAGTAACATATGGAGTGGAGGTCCAGCACAGCCCCCAGCAGGAGCAAGCTGAACCCACACAACAAGCAGAGATAGACAAAACCAGATCAGATGCAAAGGATTAGCAAATGAATCACTTAGCTGAACAATACAGGAACAGGGCAGGAGACATCAGACCTCTGATTGCACAGGAAAGCAATCACCAGCAGGGATTGCAGGAAGTCTGCAGACTTAAATACTCCAATCTGTAACCCCAGATCTCCAATCGTCACCATCATCATCAGGTGGCAAATCTCTGCCAATCTGGCCAGCTCCACTACCTCCAGTAACCAGGGAATTCACAACACCGCACCCCAGTATATAACAATGTGAAAGATCCACATAAATTATGCGATCCAATAACAATAGAGATAACAGACAAAGTAGATAATACGCTCATGAGAATTGTATGTTAAGTCTCCTACATGTTCCATATAGGCATGCTGCAAGGAATATAACAAATGGACACATATCACAACAAGGCATAATTAAATATGGCTAAACACAAAAAAATAACATAACTTCTGTTAGAGCCAGGAATATAAGGCTCCCATGTGCGCAAACAATGTAATATATAGCAGTGTAGATCTCGGGTGGTCCCAAGGGAGACAATAAGGTTTCAAGAGGGGTAAGTAGTGATGGGCTCTTATAGGCTAACTAATAAGACCAGAGCATTAAAATAAACACGTACAGAACATAACAATACTTATATATCAGCTTGAAAGTAAAATATCAGCCATTATGTGTAATAGGTGACATACAGCTCTGGCAAAAATTAAGAGACCACTGCCAGTTTTTAAAAAATCAGCTTCCCTACGTGTCTGTCAGCCATTCCATTCCAGTGTCAGTTGAATTCCAACCAGAGTACACCTCATTCTACTTAATGTGCTTCTGATTAGGTGATCACCTGAACCAAATCTTATTTAACGAAGGAAAGTATAAAAAAAACCCTGCTGTGGTGTTCACAATCCTCTTGCTATAGGAAAAGCTGGATGGCAAAACAAGTGCTAGTAATATCCCAAAAGTAATAACAATGAAAAAATAACTTATCCATTCCAAAGGGGTTGAAAAGAAGAGTCTTGAGTGAGGAAAAGAAGGGCTCAATTCTGGCTTTACTAGCAGAAGGATACAGTGAGCTGATGACAGTGCTGACGGAAATATGCTTCCGGCATGGTGGTCAGTTGAGACCCGGTATCCACCAGGCAACGCACGGCCCAGCCATCGAACTCAGCCCAGGCCAGTGGGCATGTAAACACCAGATTTGTGGGACTTGCTGCTACTCAGAAAGGATTCCATTCTGGCTCCGGGCGACATCCCCCAGGCTCGGAGCCTTCCAATTTAATGGCCGGCGTGGGCAGGAGCCGGCCTGTTGCAGACAATCCCTATCCATGTGTCCTATCTCTCCACAGTTATAACAAGCAAAAGACCTCTGTCAATGGACCCTCCGGGCCTCGTTCGAAACATTGGCTTTGCCTAGGCTTCCGGCGGCGCACTGGCCAGCCTCAACTTTCTCTTTCACCTGAGCCAGCTCCCCTTGAATATTCAGCAGTTCTTTCCTCATCTTTTCAAACCATTAATGGTTAGACAGAGACCTGGAGAGGCAAACAAGCCACAGTGTCTTGCACCCACTATGAAAGTTGGTGGAGGATCAGTGATGATCTGGGGATGCTTCAGCAAGGCTGGAATTGGTCAGGTTGATCTTTGCGAAGGACGTATGAATCAAGCTGCATACAAGGTTATCCTGGAAAAATAGTTGATTCCTTCTGCTCAGGCGGTGGAAAGCATGCCAAGAAGCATGAAAGCTGTGATTAAAAATCATGATTATTCTACAAAATATTGATTTTCTGAACTCTTCCTGAGTTAAAACAGTATTGTTTCTAAATGATTATGAACTTGTTTTCTTATCATTATTTGTGATCTGCAAGCACTGAATTTTTTTGTTATTTTGACCATTTTTCATTTTCTGAAAATAAATACAAAATTTAGGGCTTGGAAATTCAAAGACATGTTGTCAGTAGTTTATAGAATAAAAGAGCAATTTACATTTTACTCAAAAATATACCTATAAAGAGAAAAATGAGACAAACTGAAAATTTTGCAGTGGTCTCTTAATTTTTTGCCAGAGCTGTGTATAGTTGCTAGGTGAGTGAATGGTAGACCATTCGAAAGATTAGGAAAAACCAAACAAAGACAACCTCGAACTTGTGGTCTAAAAGGGAAACATGAGGACCAATTGGTGTTTCAGATAAAAATACCTTTATTTGAGCAAAATGGTAAAGACAATAATAAATAGGATTGTAAAAGCATATAATAAAGGGAAACAATGGACCAGAAAATGATAATAATAAATACGAATTATAGTCACGTGGGTATAGCCATAAATAACACCATGGCAAATGAAAGCCAGAGAAATAAAAAATAATAAATTATGGTGTGATCCCTGCTATCTGCACAAAGGGGAAGGATGGTTACCCCTCATAAAGGGTTTCCCAGATGCACTGATGTAAACAAAATGTATTCAGAATATACAGTATATAGAGTTATGGAGTATAGTATTAACCAAAGAGAAGGGGAGGATTATAAATGTGACAATATCAAAAATTATTGTAATAAGTGATAATTAACCAGGATATATATATATATATGTATATATATATATATATATATATATACTCTTAAGGTTGGTGATTATTAAAGCGTTAACACTTATATGTGGGAAGGGGGTGCACAAAAATGACCTTTCAACAGTGCCTAGAGGAAAGCAGTATAAGGCACAATAAGTGCAAGTGGGTATACAAGCACAGGAAAAATATTAATACAAGGGTCATAAGGTGCAAAGTGCAGTAGCAGCAGCTAAGGGGAGATAATTAGGGCTTATACCTGTGTGGTCCGCGGTCTAAGTACGGCACACACCCTGATGCACGTTTCGGAACTGAGTCCTTCGTTGCTGTAGTGCTACTGTTTACCATTATGCCCAAATACAGGTAATTTTATCTGAAACACCAACTTTTAGACCACAAGTTCGAGGTTCTTTTTGTTTGTTTGTTTTTTTTTAAGACCTGAGCATGTGTGGCGCCCCCAGGAGTATGGCCACCACAGTGGCATTACCTTCCTCCTAGGGAGGGTGATGTCATGCTTGGAAGCAATGAAGGATCTCTCTGTCAGGTAAATCCAGCACACAGCACAGTTCCCACTCCAGGCCAGCAGAGGGAGCTCTGAACCCAAACAGCTGAGGAGCTGCTCTCTGTGGCCAGGAAAGGGAAGTTAGTTCAGTTCGTGTGGAGAGGGAAAAGAGTGGAGACGTGGAGAGGTGAGCTGGGAGGATTGAGCCGAAGTCGGGCTCACTCCTAGCTGAAGTGCATCGTCCGGAGTCCGGTATCCGAGGTTGTATGGGTGCTGATGATCCTGCAGCAAAACCGGAGGAACAAGAGGCTGTAAATGCTCTGTTCCCAACTATGGCTCTGAGTCACAGCAGCAACATGTGTGAGCCAGAAAGAGGAGGCTACGGCTGCCTGCCATGGGGAGTTCTAAAAGAGAACAAGCAAGAGGAACTTCAGTGTAATTCAGAACTGCAAGTACCTCAGATAAGCGCTAGGAAGGAGACTACACAACCCATCTGCATAGAGAGATTCCTAAGTTGCTTCCAGGCTGATGAACTCCTGTTCCACCTGTAATCTGGATCCTGGACTGCACTTACAAAGCAAAGCAAAGTAAAGGTAAAGGAAACTGCACCCTGTTGCGTCATTGCCTTCTTCCTGTAACCCCTTCAGCACTGCTACATCTCTGTGCCTAACACCACACCCTCTTCCTCAACACCTATTACTACTGCCCTGGGACTACAGCTCAACCTGTGGGGAGCTATCACATCTTTGCTGCCTTATACCATCTGTCCCAGAGGATCTGCACTGCAGCGTCGGCTTAACCCCTTCATTGCCAAGCACCACAGGTGGCGTCACGTACAATATCATCTACCTTAAACTTTATTCGGCTACATTTCACCCCTTTTGAATGGACGCCCAGGGCCACGGACCGGGTCCCCGCCACCGTGACACATCCCTCTGAGACACCGGCCCGGTACCGAGTAACCCCACAGCCCTGGGGCGACCCATCTTTGGTGTCACGAACAGGATTTAAGAAGCCCGGTGCCATCGGGTCCTGTGTGCCAGAGACTGTATTGTGTGCCATAGATTTATTGTGCAATTGCTGCCATTACTTCGCCACTTGGCACGCGTGGGAAGCCAGAGGGGCATGCCGTCATGGGCAGAGCCTGGAAGAGAGCGCGAAAAGTGAGGTGCTGCGCTCGAAGAGACCAACGGGCGGGAAGTGAGGAGCTGAGGCCTGCAGTCCCGGCGTCCCCCGATCACCCAGCCTGCGGAGCGGCAACCGGTAAGCCAGTGAAACGCGGAGCCTGGCCAACATTAACTAGGGGGGAAGAGAATGTTTGAGGCAAGAGAAGATGCAGCGGTGAACGCCACCGTACCCCTCACAGCGCCGCAAGATGCAGGGGCCAGCGCTGCGGCTCCAATGGCACCGCAGAATCCAGCAGCCAGTGCCGCCTCCAGAGCACCGCAAGAACAAGCGCCCACTGCAGCAGCCCCCATAATGCCGCTGTCCATGCCCTATATACCGGGAGCGGCCTGGTTACCACAGTACTCAGGAGAGTCACATACCCTGAGTGAATTCAAAGAGAGACTGTGCAGTTTGTTTGAGATGTATCCTCTGTCTGAAAGCCAAAAAGTGAACATCCTTATTGGGCAGCTAACTGGTGCAGCGCCAAGAGAAGTAAAGTCCTGGCAGGACACTGATAAAGAGACTGTTAAAAAGATTCTGGTTAAGCTAAGAAGCACCTTTGACACTCGCACTGCAGCTGAAATAAAAATGAGATTCTTTGGGTGTAAGCAAAGAGTGCAGGACAGTATACGGGACTATGCTTTTAACCTGCAGGAGGCGCTGCGAGCAATAAAGCAGATTGACCCAGACAGTGTGAAAGATGGAGACAGACTGTTAAAGGAGCAATTTATTGAGGGACTCCTATCCAGTACCTACAGAGCACAGCTGCGCATCATAGCCCTACAGAACCCTGATCTAGACTTTGCAGACTATAAAGACAGGGCTATCTGGGTGCTGCATGAACCAAATATCAGCCGCCAAGCGCCCCCTAGGCGTCCGGCAAGAACGGCATACCACCAAGAAGCAGCATCTTTCCCTCAGAGCCCTGTGGAGGCTGATGCACAGACTCTGGATAATGATCCATCTACAGAACTGCGCCTTCAGGTCCAAGAGCTGACCAAAAATATGGCTGCACTTGCCAAAACTGTGCAGTCAATGCAGTTGTCCTCAAAGGAGAAGATCCATCTGGCCTCCAGTCCAGAGGATGTCCCGTGGCTATGGAAGAAGATGATCCCACCACTCCGAGGGAGAGACAACGATCGCTATGACCAGGACGGACATCCCATCTGTCGTCACTGCCGCAAGGCAGGCCACATCACAAGATTCTGTTATTTAAACGAGCAACCCCTAGGGCAGAGGGCCAACCCCCAGGAGTAGGACCACCAGGCCCAAAGAACTGGCGAGCCAAGTATGTTGGAGGGCGACCGGTCCTCCCAGTGGTGACTGACGGCATCCCCATGAACGCTTTGCTGGACACTGGCTCTCAGGTGACAACTATGCCATATATCCTTTACAAGCGGTATTGGGCTGACTCTGAACTTACCCGTGGCCCAAGTGATGAGCTGACAGTAGTTGCCAGCAATGGTCAGTCTTTTCCACAAGTGGGATGTAAAGAGATTACCATTAAAGTGGGGCGAGTGGAGTTAAAATCTCAAGGTCTGACAGTTGTAGACATTGATCGACGAGAATGTAACCCAATGATGACCTTAGGTACTAATGTGATTTAAAATTGTCTTGCCGAGGTTATTGTTTTGTTGCAACAGGTAGCTGAGACTGCTGGTTCCAGTGAGCAACAAGTCCTGCAGAAGGAGATTAAGGCCCTGATGCAAAGACAGCAGGTAGAACTGTCTGGTGGAGAAATTGGCAGCGTCAGAGTGAGTGATTCTTTCCCCATTGCGATATCCCCCAGATGTGAAATGTTAATTTGGTGTCGGGCAGCCATAGGCCTCAGAGGAAAAGATTACCAAGCATTAGTGGAGCCAGTGTACTCTGATAGCCGGCCCACTGTCCTGACAGCCAGAGGGGTAGTTGATGTCCGCAAAGGGAAAGTGTCATGATCCCAGTGCAGGTTTTTGAGCTGCACACTGGGGGTTAATGTCTGGAGCTCTGTGCAGGTTTTGACCTGCACACTTGGGGTTAATGAATGTGGCCTCTTTCTGGTTCTGGGAGAGCTTCATAAACCCCTGGATAGCTTGAATCCCTGCCAGTTATACTTTTGCCTTTGGCCGAGTGTACTGACCCCCGTGTGCCTGTTTGTTGCTATAGCTTGTTTATATGGTTCTGACCCGATTCTGTTTCCCGTTGTGAGTTTGCCTGTTGATTTTGTACTGCGTTATTATCTGTGTATGACTCATTGCCTGTGACTTGACTACTCTCTGCCCGCCCCTCTTGTACCTTGCAACTATCTGTGTATGACTCATTGCCTGTGACCTGACTACTCTCTGCTCGCCCCTCTGGTACCTTGCAGCTATCTCTGTGTGTGACTCATTGGCTACATCCTGACTATTCTCACTGTCTACGCCCCTTGGTAACTTTGTCTCGCAGTTACTCTGCTAGGAATTGTCTTGCAGCTCCTAGCTCTGTGGAGTTTAGGCCATGCCTCTAGCAGTCACGTGCTTCAGGTCCTGCGGGTGTGAAGTACACATCTACTTGGTTGCTGCCCGCTCCACAGGTAGCTTTGAGCACTGTTCGCTTTACTCAGGACACGCGCACTGGCTCAGTGAGCAAGTTCAGTGCGGTGTCTCTGACATTATAACTGGCCTAAAATTTTTTTTTTTTTTCTCTCCTCACTTCTGCAGCATGGACCCAATGTGTGCTTTATCTGAGCAGGTGAAATGCTTGACTCAGGCACTGCAGAAGCTTAGTTTGGAACACCAAGCTCTGGCCCAGTCCCAACGGCGGGTTGAGGACTCAGTTCAGGGGGTACTTTCCGCAGGCTTCCAGCAGGTGGGGAATAGAGATGTCATTTTAGTCCCACCTGAATCCCCGGTTAAATTGCCAGATATATTTTCTGGTAACAAGGATGATTTCAGGGCATTTAAGGAGGGCTGTAAGCTTTTTTTTTCTTTGAGACCCCGCTCCTCTGGGGATGAGAAACAGAGGGTGGGGGTGGTGATGTCCCTGCTTAGGGGGTCCCCACAAGCCTGGGCATTCTCACTTTCCTCTTCTGCCCCTGAGAGAATGTCTGTGGATGCATTTTTTGAAGCCTTAGGGCTTATTTATGATGAGCCTGATAGAGTGCGGTTGGCTGAGGACAAAGTAATGAGTGTCTGTCAGGGGGAGCACTCAGCCGAATGGTTCTGTACTGAATTCAGACGTTGGGCAGCGGAGATTTCCTGGAGTGATGCCGCCCTTCGGGGGCTGTTCCACAGAGGCCTGTGTGAACGTCTGAAGGATGCTTTGGCACTCCATCCTCCGCCTGACTCCCTGGAGGATGCCATGGTCCAAGCGGTTCGCATGGATCGCAGGCTGCGGGCTAGAGGCATTATGCAACGGGAATCGCCCTTATTCTTCAGTGGAGATGAGACCCAGACTCTTCCTATGGCTATGGAGGTGAGCGCTGTCACCTGTGAGGGAAAGGAAAGAAGACGCCGCCGGGAAAAGCAGTTGTGCTTCTATTGTGGGAAATCTGGACATTGGAAGAAGGACTGCCCCTCCTGTCCGTCATCCTCCAAGATGGCGGGAAACGACTAGGTCTGGGTAGTAATCAAGGAGGCTACCCAGACCTTCAGGTACAATTTTCCTCATGTGCAAAGATGGTGCTGCAGGTGGAACTGGAACTTGGTTATGGTCCTGTTCAGACTACTGCTTTTATTGACTGCGGTTCGGCTGTGAACCTGATTGATACCAAGGTTATGACTCTTAATAAGATAGGGACAGTCAGGCTTCATGATCCTGTTAAACTTGTGGCAATTGACTCATCTCCTCTTACCCAAGATGGTATCTGTTGCAGGTCTGAACTTTTTTCTCTAAAAGTGGGTTCCACTCATGTGGAGAAACTAAGTTGTCTGGTGCTAGATAACTTGCCTGCAGGACTGGTACTGGGGATGCCTTGGCTTCAACGCCATAATCCTACCATTGATTGGGTTACAGGGGAAATCACTCAATGGGGATGCAATAATAAATGTGGTAACCGGGGACATCTTGTTAACGCTGTTAAATCTGTGTCTGTGTCGTCTGTCGATCTGGAAGGTATTCCGGAGTACCTGAAAGATTTCGAAGACGTTTTTTCCGAAAGTGAGGCTGAGGCGCTGCCACCACATAGACCCTATGATTGTGCCATTGATTTAGTACCCGGAGCCAAGTTACCTAAGGCTCGATTGTTCAATTTGTCTGGGCCTGAGCGCCAAGCCATGAAGGAGTACATAGCTGAGAGTCTCCGCAAAGGGCATATCAGGCCTTCTGTGTCACCTGTGGCAGCAGGGTTCTTCTTTGTGAAGAAAAAAGATGGTGGTTTGCGGCCGTGCCTCGACTTTCGGGAACTGAACAAGATAACGGTTAGGAACTCTTACCCGCTTCCCCTCATCCCAGACTTATGTAATCAGTTAGCTGGGGCCCAATGATTCTCCAAGTTAGATCTGCGGGGGGGCTACAATCTGATAAGGGTTCGGGAAGGGGACGAGTGGAAAACGGCATTCCTCACATCAGAAGGACTCTTTGAGAACCTGGTAATGCCATTTGGGTTAACTAATGCACCCGCTATTTTCCAAAATTTCATCAATGTTGTGTTTTCTGATCTGATAGGCCGTTTTGTTATTATTTATTTGGATGATATTTTGGTGTATTCCCCGGACAGTCAATCTCACTTGCAACATCTAAAGACAGTTCTCCAGAGACTCAGGGAGAACCAATTGTTCGCCAAATTGGAAAAATGTTCGTTTTTTGTACAGGAGCTGTCTTTTTTGGGGTTGATTGTGTCCTGTGAGGGGTTTCGTTTGGATCCTAAGAAGGTGCTGGCGATCGCTGACTGGGTTCAGCCTCGAGATCTCAAGGGGCTCCAGCGCTTCTTAGGATTTGCGAACTATTACCGGAGATTCATTAAAGGTTTCTCACAAGTGGTGAAACCACTCACGGATCTTACCCAGAAGGGAGCTGATGTAAAAAAATTGGTCTGTACTCGCTAAGGAATCCTTCTCAGCGATTAAGAAATGTTTTATGTCTGCCCCGGTGTTGGTGCAGCCTGACCCGTCCAAACCATTCATTGTGGAGGTGGATGCTTCTGAAGTGGGGGTGGGGGCTGTGCTGTCCCAGGGTCCGGCCACCCTTACCAATCTCAAACCCTGTGCCTTCTTCTCCAAGAAGTTCTCTTCAGCTGAGAAAAACTATGATGTAGGCAATAGAGAACTTCTTGTGGTCAAGCTGGCGTTTGAGGAATGGAGGCACTTTTTGGAAGGGGCGGCTCACCCTATCACGTTGTCACGGATCACAAAAATTTGGCATACCTTGAATCTGCTAAGAGGCTTACTCCTAGACAGGCCCGTTGGTCACTTTTTTTTTCACGATTTCAGTTCTCAATTACTTTTCGACCGGGGTCCAAAAATGTTAAAGCGGATGCCCTGTCCATAAGTTTTGATCCAGTGTCTCCCCCTGAGCCGCCGTCTTCCATTCTTCCCCCAGGGGTGGTAGTGGCGGGGGTCTCAACTGAGTTGGAACAAGAAATTCTAAGGGCTCAGGCCCTAGCTCCGGCAACCAGGCCAAGCGATAAACTGTTTGTTCCAGGTTCATTGCGGCCTAGACTTCTGCAGGAGTTTCATGATTCTAGGCTGAGTGCTCATCCAGGTATCACGGCCACTAGAGAGGCAGTAGCCAGGGGTTTTTGGTGGCCTTCATTAAGGTCCGATGTCATGGAATTTGTTTCTGCTTGTGACATATGTGCCCGTTCCAAAAGCTCGCATAACCGACCGGCTGGGGAACTCATACCTTTACCGGTTCCTGATAGGCCATGGACTCATCTTTCCATGGATTTTATTACCGGCCTTCCACCTTCCAGGGGCAATACCGTGATTTGGGTGGTGGTGGATAGGTTTTCTAAACAGGCCCATTTCATTCCCTTGGTAGCATTACCTTCAGCAGAAACGTTGTCAAGATTGTTTGTGCAGCATGTGGTCCGATTGCATGGGGTACCCCTGAATGTTGTGTCTGACAGAGGTGTGCAGTTTGTGGCCAAATTTTGGAGGGCGTTCTGTATGAAATTGGGCATCTCACGCTCCTTCTCGTCGGCATATCACCCGGAGAGTAATGGTCAGACAGAACGCACCAATCAATCCCTGGAACAAATTCTCAGGTGTCTGACCTCCGCCAGACAGGAGGATTGGTGTGATGCGTTACCGTTGGCAGAATTCGCTTTTAACAACCGGGTGAGTCAGTCCACCAACATGTCCCCATTCCTGATTAACTATGGCTTTAATCCGCATTTTGGGGAGTTTTCTCGGGTGGATTCCAGTTGTCCAGGAGCTGAGGGGTCCGTTCAACGGTTAAGAAACCTCTGGGCTGAAGTCCGGCGTAATATCTCTCGAGCCCAGGGGAGATACAAATATTTTGCGGACAAAAAGAGAGCCTCGGGAGACATGTTTCAGGTGGGAGAGAAGGTTTGGCTCTCCACGCGTAACATCAACTTAAAGGTACCATCAGTTAAGTTGGGACCAAAGTTCATTGGTCCGTACGAGATTATGGAGATAGTCAACCCTGTGGCATATAGGTTGCGTCTCCCCGCCTCCTTAAAAATATCTAATGTGTTCCATAAGTCTCTGTTGAAACCAGCAGGATCTGTCAAAGAGAACTCTGAGACTGTTGTTTCTCCAGTGCTGGTGGAGGGTCAATTGGAGTATGAGGTCGGACATATTGTGGACTCTCGGCGGGTGCGCCGCTCTTTGCAGTACCTGGTCCACTGGAAGGGATATGGACCAGAAGAGCGCTCATGGGTCCCTGCTCGCTCGGTACATGCAGATCGCCTGGTTCAGGCGTTCCATGCCAAGTACCCGGGGAAGCCTGGGGGTCCAGAGGCCCCGCGTTGAGAGGGGGGTACTGTCATGATCCCAGTGCAGGTTTTTGAGCTGCACACTGGGGGTTAATGTCTGGAGCTCTGTGCAGGTTTTGACCTGCACACTTGGGGTTAATGAATGTGGCCTCTTTCTGGTTCTGGGAGAGCTTCATAAACCCCTGGATAGCTTCAATCCCTGCCAGTTATACTTTTGCCTTTGGCCGAGTGTACTGACCCCCGTGTGCCTGTTTGTTGCTATAGCTTGTTTATATGGTTCTGACCCGATTCTGTTTCCCGTTGTGAGTTTGCCTGTTGATTTTGTACTGCGTTATTATCTGTGTATGACTCATTGCCTGTGACTTGACTACTCTCTGCCCGCCCCTCTTGTACCTTGCAACTATCTGTGTATGACTCATTGCCTGTGACCTGACTACTCTCTGCTCGCCCCTCTGGTACCTTGCAGCTATCTCTGTGTGTGACTCATTGGCTACGTCCTGACTATTCTCACTGTCTATGCCCCTTGGTAACTTTGTCTCGCAGTTACTCTGCTAGGAATTGTCTTGCAGCTCCTAGCTCTGTGGAGTTTAGGCCACGCCTCTAGCAGTCACGTGCTTCAGGTCCTGCGGGTGTGAAGTACACATCTACTTGGTTGCTGCCCGCTCCACAGGTAGCTTTGAGCACTGTTTGCTTTTCTCAGGACACGCGCACTGGCTCAGTGAGCAAGTTCAGTGCGGTGTCTCTGACAGAAAGTACCTATATGCCTCTTGAATTGTGGGGAGGAGGAGACCACAATACCTCGGTATGCCACAGTTGCTAAGCTGTTTACTGTCAGTAACAATGCAATACAGGCAGCGGAGCCCTTGGTCTCATCCGACCAGGCAGGGGACAATGGCTCTGTAAAGCAGCTGGAGGAATGGTGTCAGCAACTGCATGTGGGCACTGACTCCACCCCTTCATTCAAAAAGAATGGGGTTTACTGAGTGGCTCAGGATTATGAGCTGGTATTCAGTAAACACCCTCTAGACTTTGGGAAGGCAAAAGGGTTCAACACCATATCCCCACTGGAGATCATCCACCCATTAAAGAAAGGTACCGGCCTATACCCCCAACACAATATCAATGTGCCAAAAGTATGTTTGTGACAGTTCTGTTGTACCTTGATGATGTCATTGTTTTCTCCAAGACTTATGAAGACCATCTGGAGCACCTGGCTGAGGTGTTTGAAGCCTTGTCCAACTTTGGCCTGAAAGTGAAGCCATCCAAATGCCACCTCATGAAGCACAAGGAGCAGTAACTCGGTAATGTAGCGAATGCAGAAGGTGTGACACCAGATCCCGACAAAGTCACTGTCATCCAGGACTGGCAGAAGCCCAGCAACCTCCATGAGGTACTTCAATTCCTCGGGATGGTAGGCTACTACCGAAGGTTCATCAAAGGCTTCACTGAGATAGCCACACCAATGCAAATTCGTCTGGTGGGCCAGCCCAAGAAAGCCAGGAAGAAGAGTCCTACATTTGAATGGAATGAGGGACTGGAGAGGTCCTTCAATCGACTGAAAATGGCTCTCACAGGAGATGAAGTTCTGGCCTACCCAGATTATGACCAACCATTTGTTCTCTACACTGATGCCAGCAACGTGGGACTGGGAGCAGTACTGTCACAGGTACAGAATGGCAAAGAAAGAGTGATCTCCTACACCAGCAGGAAGCTTCATCCCACTGAAAGGAACCCTGACAACTACAGTTCCTTCAAACTGGAGTTCCTTGTCGTAGTCTGGGCTGTGACTGAACGATTCAAGCATTACCTAGCTTCAGCTTCAGCCAAGTTTACCATCTTCACGGACAACAACCAGCTGACTCACTTGGAAACTGCAAAACTAGGTGCACTGGAGCAGCGATGGATGGCCCGGCTAGCTATGAATTTACCATCAAGTACTGAGCGGGGCACAAGAATGCCAATGCTGATGCGCTGTCCAGGATGCCCAATGTTATGAATGGGTCACCGAGGAGAAAAAAAACAAAACAAGCTAAGTCACAGAAAACCAGAGAGGTTGGTAACTATGCAGATTGCAGATCCCTGATCCTAACCACACAACTAGCAGCAGCCGTGGAGCGTACCTACGATGGACCTAGACACTTTGTCACAGCCGGAGGACTAAATAAGCCTGAAGCAAGAAAAGGGGAAAACCAGCTGCCCCAGAGCAGACCCCAAAGGAAAGACAGCCTCCTCACATGTATTGACGGTGAAACAAGATGAAAGCACAAACACAGGCAGGAAAATGGGCTGAGCAAATGATGGGGCCCAAACTAACTAGAAAGGATAGGAAAGGGAAGACATTGTCTGCAATCTGCAAAAAACCCTACAAAAATAAAGTCCAAGACTTCTGATAGCAAAATTAACCCTGAAGTCATTAGACTTCTCCCACTATATCAGCACTCTGAAATATTCTGAGACAGAGCAAAAAGAGGCCAATCTAATAAGGGACAAAAAGCAAATTGGCAAATACAAATAAATAAGAGTGGAAATTTAGCGCAGCCCCAGCCGGGGCTGGCTGACCACACAAAAAACTGAATAGACCAACAAAATCAAGTGTGAACATTAGCAGAAAAACTTAGCTTTAGATGACTGGAACAGAGCTGAAAACCAAGACCTGACAAGCCAGAAGGAATCACCAGCACCAGACTAGGGCGTCGGCTGTCTTAAATCCAGTCTGAGATTCCTGAGGTCCAATCGTCATCCTCATTATAAGGTGGCAGATGTCTACTGATTAAATCAGCCTCACTACCTCCAGTTACCACCAGAGGGAGCCTGGAAATAGAACTCACAACTGGTGGACCAGAAAATGAACTCACAACAGCCCAATCTGCCAGATGGGGGAGAAGACCCTGAGGCACTCGAAGAAATAGAGTTACCTGCCTTCCACTGGCCAATTGCGGCCCAACGTGCCCAAGGAGTGAGAAACAGACGATCTATCATGAAAGAGGCCACCCTAAATCAATTGCCTCATCATGACTGGGCAGAAACGCAGGATAACGACCCCGCAGTCCGCCTGGTAAAGGAGCTACTGTCACAAGCTGACTCATGCCCAGGTCCAGATGCTCCTGAAGAAACCCAGCAGTTGTGGAAGGAAAGAGGCAGGCTGTTCATCTAAGAGGGAAAGCTATGTCGGAGGAGTATCAATGCCTGCACTCATGAGCTGGTCTGGCAGGTGGTAGTCCCAAAGAGGGAGGCATCCATGATTTTGGAAGCATATCACAATGGAGCAGGACACTTTGGATGGAAGAAGTTTTGCTCCGGGAGAGATTCTACTGGGCTGGTATGAGGAAGGCCATAGAAAATTGGTGCCGGGAGTGTGGACAATGCAACCTGCGTAGGAAGGACCGTAATAGCCAGCAAGCTCCTTTGCAGCCAAGAATAACTAAACAGCCACTCGAGTTGGTAGCCCTGGACCATGTGAAGCTGGTCCCAAGCCGTTCAGGCTATGTTTTTGCTCTTACCATCGTTGACCACTACTCGAGATTCCTGGTAGTCGTGCCTGTCAAGGATCAAACAGCCAGAACAGCAGCCAGAGCATTCCAACAGCACTTTTGTTGACCACACGGATATCCTGAGCGAGTGCTTACAGATCAAGGTCCAGCCTTTGAGGCAGAAGTGTTCCAGGAATTCTGTAACTTGTACGGTTGCAAGAAGATCAGGACAACACCATACCATCCACAGACCAATGGCATGTGTGAAAAGATGAATCAATCTACTGAAGACCTTGCCTTTGGAAGAGAGGAATCTGTGGCCAGAGAAGTTGCCAGTGTTATGAATGAGTCACCGGAGGAGGAAAAAACAAAAACACAAGCTAAGTCCAGAAAACCGGAGAGGTTGGTAGCTAGCGGATTGCAGACCCCTGATCCTATTCACCACAACTAACAGTAGCCGTGGGGGGTTCCTACGGTGCCCTAGACCCCTCGTCACTGCCGGAGAGCTAAATAAGCCGAAAGAAAGAAAGGGGAAATCTAAACTGCCCCAGAGCAGACCCCAAAGCAATAGACAGCCCCCAACATGAATTTTCGGTGAAAAACAGATGAAAACACAAACACAGACAGAAAGACAGGCTGAGCAAATGATGGGGCCCAACTAACTAGATAGGAAAAGACAGAAAAGATGCTGGCTGCTATCACGCAAAAAACCCTGCCAAAAATAATGTCCAACACGTCTGATAGAAAAGACCCTGAAGTCACTAGACTTCAAAATCACTATATCAGCACTCAGGTATATTCTGAAGACAGAGCAAAGAGATCAATTGATCAGAGACAAAAATGGAGTTCAGCCCATCCCAACCAGGGCAGGCTGAACACAAACACTAAGTAAACAGACAAAATCTCATTGAAAAATAGCAGAGCAAAAACTTAGCTTTTAGTAGACAGGAACTAAACTGGATGCCAGAGCTCAGAGCAGAAAGGATCACCAGCAACCCGGCAGGGCGTCGGCTGCCTTATATCCACTCAGAAATTCCGGATGTCCAATCACACTCCGCCTGTTCAGATGACAGGTTCTTCCCATCCAGATCAATTTCACTACCTCCTTTCACCAGCAGAGGGAGTTCATCAGACATCAGAGGTGAAGGAGAAAATGAACTCATAACAGTACCTCCCCCTTGAGGAGGGGTCACCGAACCCTCATCCACGCCACCAGGGCGATCAGGATGGGCCCGATGAAAAGCATGAACCAATCTTTCGGCATGAATATCGAATGCAGAGACCCAAGAATTATCCTCCTGGCCATAACCCTTCCATTTAACCAAATACTGGAGTCTCTGTCTAGCCAGACGAGAGTCCAGTATCTTCTCAACCTCATATTCCACATTACCTTCAACCAATACAGGGTCAGGAGGTGCCACCACAGGAACTACTGGCTCAACAAACCTCTTTAACAGAGACTTATGAAACACGTTATGGATCTTGAATGTAGCAGGAAGAGCCAATCGAAACGAGACTGGATTAAGAATCTCCAAAATCTTGTAAGGTCCAATAAATCTAGTTTTAAACTTTGGAGAAGACACCTTCATAGAGATATTCTTTGATGACAACCAAACCATATCACCCACCTTAAACCGGGGACCAATGGTCCTATGCCGGTTGGAAAACCGCTGTGCCTTTTCCTGAGAGAGAGACAACTTATCCACCACTTGGTCCCAGATCTGGTGCATTCTCTCCACCACATTGTCAACACCTGGGCAGGCAGAAGACTCCACCTGCCCTGAAGAGAATCGAGGATGAAACCCAAAGTTACAAAAAAAAGGTGACATCAAAGTGGCAGAAATAGCTCTATTATTTAAAGCAAATTCGGCCAAGGGCAAAAATGAAACCCAATCATCCTGATCAGCAGAAATAAAACATCTCAAATACGACTCCAAAGTCTGGTTTGCTCTCTCCATCTGCCCATTGGTCTGAGGGTGAAACGCAGAGGAGAAGGACAACTGAATTCCCAGCTTGGAACAGAAAGTCCTCCAAAATCTAGAAACAAACTGAACTCCTCTGTCAGATACAATGTTCTCAGGAATCCCGTGCAAGCGAACCACCTGTTGCAAAAACAAGGGCACCAACTCTGAGGAAGATGGCAACTTAGGGAGTGGTACAAGATGGACCATCTTAGAGAGTCTATCACAAATCACCCAAATAACAGTCATTCTCTGAGAGACAGGCATATCAGAGATAAAATCCATTGAAATATGGGTCCATGGCCTTCTGGGCACCGGCAAAGGCATCAACAACCCACTAGAGCGAGAACAAGGTTTAGACCGGGAGCAAGTCCCACAGGACTGCACAAAATTCCTGACATCACGAGACAAGGCGGGCCACCAAAATGACCGACTCACCAAATCTCTAGTACCAAAAATACCTGGATGACCTGCCAATGCGGAGCAATGAACTTCAGACATTACTCTCTTCCTCCACTGGTCAGGAACATACAATTTTCCAATGGGACAACGCTCAGGTTTGTCCTCCTGAAACTCTTCCAGAGCACGTCTCAAATCGGGCAAGATGGCAGAAAGAACTACCCCCTCACCTAAGATGGTAGCAGGCTTGGTCACAATAGGAGAATCAGCAAAGAAACTCCTAGAGAGGGCGTCTGCCTTGACATTCTTAGTGCCCGGAAGAAAAGAGACCACAAAATCAAAACGTGTGAAAAACAAGGCCCACCTAGCCTGTCTAGGATTCAAGCGTTTGGCCGACTCCAGGTAAATCAAATTCTTGTGGTCAGTAAGGACCACGACTTGAAGTTTAGCTCCCTCCAACCAATGTCTCCACTCCTCAAATGCCCATTTCATGGCTAACAGTTCCCGATTCCCCACATCATAGTTACGTTCGGATGGGGAGAACTTTCGGGAAAAGAAAGCACAGGGATTCATTTTAGATGTTACAGGATCTTTTTGGGACAAAACAGCTCCTGCACCAATCTCAGAAGCGTCCACCTCTATCTGAAACGGGAGTGAGACATCAGGTTGCCGCAAGACCAGAGTAGAAGTGAACCTTCGCTTCAGCTCCTGAAAGGAAGAAACAGCCTCCGGAGACCAATTCAGCACATCAGCACCCTTCTTAGTCAAATCAGTCAATGGTTTGGCAATACCAGAAAAATTAGCTGTAAATTTACGATAAAAATTAGCAAAACCCAAAAACTTCTGGAGGGCCTTCAAAGAAGTGGGCTGAACCCAATCATAAATGGCCTGTACCTTGGCCGGGTCCATTTCAATAGTTGATGGAGACAAAACAAATCCCAAAAATGAAATCCTCTGTACCCCAAAAATGCATTAAAATGCATTTCGATCCCTTGACATACAGGGAATTCTCCCTCGAAATCCGGAACACAGTCTGAACATGTTCCACATGAGAGTCCCAATCCCTGGAAAAGATCAAAATATCATCCAGATAGATGATCAAAAATTTATCCACAAAGTCTCGGAAAATATCTTTCATGAAGCACTGGAAGACAGAAGGGGCATTAGTGAGCCCAAAAGGCATCACCAGATACTCAAAATGTCCCTCCAGAGTATTAAACGCCGTCTTCCATTCATCCCCATGCTTAATGCGAATAAGATTATACGCCCCCCTGAGGTCAAGCTTGGTAAACCAGCAAGCACCTTTAACTCTGGAGAATAGATCAGAAATCAGGGGTAACGGATACTGATATTTAACAGTAATTTTGTTGAGGGAACGATAGTCAATACAAGGCCTTAATGAACCATCTTTCTTGGCCATGAAAAAAACCCCAGCACCTAAGGGTGAAGAGGATGGTCTAATATGACCCTTCTCCAACGACTCCTTAATATAGGATCGCATAGCCTCATGCTCGGGTACAGATAAATTGAAAAGTCGACCCTTGGGAAATTTAACGCCTATGAGGAGGCAAAGATGCAGACTCATTCTCACTAAATATATCATAAAAATCAGCCAAATAGTCAGGAACATCATGCGACTGGGGAGAGGTGGAGAAAACAGGAGCTTCACTAAGGGCACACCGACAACCCCAACTCACCACAGACAAAGATTTCCAATCCAAAACTGGATTATGGATTTGCAACCAGGGAAACCCCAGAACAATGGTATCATGCAAATTATGCAACACCAAAAATCTGCAACTCTCTTGATGGTCTGGGGCGACCCGCATTACCACCTGGGTCCAAAACTGAGGTTTATTCTTTGCCAAAGGAGTTGCATCAATACCCCTCAAAGGGATAGGCGTCCGCAGAGGTGTCATAGGAAACCCACAACGTTTAGCAAAATCCAAGTCCATCAGATTCAGCGCTGCTCCCGAATCCTCAAAAGCCTTAGCGGAAAATGTGGACAGGGAGCAGATCAGAGTAATTGCCAGAAGAAACTTAGGTTGAACACCACCCACAGCAAATGTGTGTGCAAAACGTTTCTCTCGTTTAGGGCAGACAGAAATAATATGAGAGGCATCCCCACACAAAAAACACAGCTTATTACGGCTTCTGAACTCCTGACGTTGCGCCCTAGACAAAACTCTATCACATTGCATAGGTTCAGACATTTGTTCAACAGGTGGCAACACCTCTCGTGCAGTTTTGCGTTCACGCAAACGCCGATCAACCTGAATGGCTAATGACATAGAATCGTCAAGACCAGAGGGAACAGGAAATCCCACCATAGTATCTTTTACGGTTTCTGATAAACCCTTCCAAACGAGAGCTGCCAAGGCACCATCATTCCAGGTAGTAAGGACCGCCCACTTTTGGAATTTTTGAAAGTACAACTCTGCAGAATCCTGACCCTGGCTCAATGCCAACAGGGCCTTTTCAGCCTGATGAATAGCTTTAGGTTCATCATACAACAACCCCAAGGCTTGAAAGACTGCGTTCACATTAGTTAGAATAGGATCATCAGGTTTAAAGAAAACACCCAATCCTGGGGATCGCCGTGCAGCAAAGAGATGACAATTTTAACCTGCTGCGCGGAGCTCCTCGATGAGTTAGGCTTCAAGGCAAAAAATAATTTACAATTATTCTTAAAATTCAAAAATTTAGACCGATCCCCAAAAAACACATCAGGAGTAGGGATCTTTGGTTCAGCAGCATGTGAATGAGCAAGATAGGCGGAAATTCCCCGCACTTCAGCAGTGAGCTGCTCCACAAGATCAGACAATTGCTTCATCTCCATTGAGAAAAAATTCCCCCTACGGCCTCAGAGAAATAGAGGAAAAAATATACAAAAAAAAAAAAAAAATTATGACAATTTTTTTTTTTTGTTTTACAATTCTTTCCGGCTATTGAGTACCCTAGAATCTGCGGTATGGCTGGTGATTCTGTTATGAATGAGTCACCGGAGGAGGAAAAAGCAAAAACACAAGCTAAGTCCAGAAAACCGGAGAGGTTGGTAGCTAGCGGATTGCAGACCCCTGATCCTATTCACCACAACTAACAGTAGCCGTGGGGGGTTCCTACGGTGCCCTAGACCCCTCGTCACAGCCGGAGAGCTAAATAAGCCGAAAGAAAGAAAGGGGAAATCTAAACTGCCCCAGAGCAGACCCCAAAGCAATAGACAGCCCCCAACATGTATTGTCGGTGAAAAACAGATGAAAACACAAACACAGACAGAAAGACAGGCTGAGCAAATGATGGGGCCCAACTAACTAGATAGGAAAGGACAGAAAAGATGCTGGCTGCAATCACGCAAAAAACCCTGCCAAAAATAATGTCCAACACGTCTGATAGAAAAGACCCTGAAGTCACTAGACTTCAAAATCACTATATCAGCACTCAGGTATATTCTGAAGACAGAGCAAAGAGATCAACTGATCAGAGACAAAAATGGAGTTCAGCCCATCCCAACCAGGGCAGGCTGAACACAAACACTAAGTAAACAGACAAAATCTCATTGAAAAATAGCAGAGCAAAAACTTAGCTTTTAGTAGACAGGAACTAAACTGGATGCCAGAGCTCAGAGCAGAAAGGATCACCAGCAACCCGGCAGGGCGTCGGCTGCCTTATATCCACTCAGAAATTCCGGATGTCCAATCACACTCCACCTGTTCAGATGACAGGTTCTTCCCATCCAGATCAATTTCACTACCTCCTTTCACCAGCAGAGGGAGTTCATCAGACATCAGAGGTGAAGGAGAAAATGAACTCATAACATGCCAGATCTGGTAGACCTCTACAATCACATTCCTGTGAATTCCACCAACTGAACACCAGCCTACCTAATGAGAGCGAGGCCTGGCAAGTTGCCTATTGATTTGGATATGGGAGTCCTGACACCTGAGGTGACATCGCCAGATGCTGACTGGGACACAGAGAGGCAGCAGCAATACCGAAGAGTACAAGAGTGCGTAGAAAAGAGTCTAGCTCAGGCAAGACAAAAGCAGGAAAAGAACTACAATCAACATGCACCCGCAGTTCCTCTGTCACCAGCAGAACAAGTCCTAAAGAGGAAAAGGATGATGCATAAATTGGATGACCAATGGGAAGCTGAACCCTACACCGTCCTACCATCAAACTTTGACAACACCAAAGTGTGCTTTATCAGTAAGGATGGAGGAGAAACCTCATCAGCAATATCGAGGGATCATCTGAAACTGTGCCCTGACCAACTAAAGGAAAAGATGAGAGAGCAAATCAACCTTCAGCCCATAGAGGAAGAAAAGGTCAACACTGTACTCGGAGAATTTCCTGCAACCTGGACAAGAGTGGATTAAGCCATCTTAGTTCCTGTCCTAATCTTTCCCCAGCCTACTGCAACTGAAGTAGCAGAGACTCAAGACAACTCTGAAAATCAGGAAGTTAAGGCAGCGGATGCCACACCAGCAGTGGAGTCAGAGAATCCTCGCCCTGCCAGTGGTGAATCTGTCATGCCCACAGTGAGTCTAAGAGTTCGTAGACGGCTACTACCCAGTTTACCAGCAGCAGTAACAGGCCCACTAAACCTAAATAGGTAATTAGAAGCACCCATGCTACGCAGATCTACCCATAGTACAAAAGGTGAGATCCCAGTTAGATATAGAGATTAAAGTGCAAATAGAAAATGTAAATTGTACCTGTAAATATGCAACTTTTCAAGCTTATGTGCCTACAGAGACTCTGTAAGAACTTTTTGAATATCTTTTTTTGTTTTGATGGAAAATTGGGCCACAGGACTATGTGTGGCCAAAACAATCCTTGTATATAGTTACCAACTTGCTCAGGAATTGGTCTATGGATATTGACGTATGGACTATTCGTCACAAGGACCATTTTTGAGCTTTGGTTTTTGTAATTTTTCATTTTTGAAATCTTGTAACAGTTACAGTTGTTCATTTGTTTATATGTTCGAATGTTTTCTCAGTCCAGGAGTACTGAATTGCACTAGGGGGAATGTGGCGCCCCCAGGAGTCTGGCGTCCGGTATCTGAGGTTGTATGGATACTAATGATCCTGCAGCAAAACCAGAGGAACAAGA
Source organism: Dendrobates tinctorius (assembly GCF_039654945.1). Classification (NCBI taxonomy): domain Eukaryota; kingdom Metazoa; phylum Chordata; class Amphibia; order Anura; family Dendrobatidae; genus Dendrobates; species Dendrobates tinctorius. The sequence goes on from NW_027361697.1 coordinate 56,488,732, forward strand.
GGCTGTAAATGCTATGTTCCCAACTAAGACTCTGAGTCACAGCAGCAACTTGTGGGAGCCATAAAGAGGAGGCTATGGCTGCCTGACATACAAAGGGAGTTCTAAAAGAGAGCAAGCAAGAGGAACTTCAGTGTAACTCAGAACTGCAAGTACCTCAGATACTGTAAGAGCTAGGAAGGAGACTACACAACCCATCTGCATAGAGAGATTCCTAAGTTGCTTCCAGGCTGATTAACTCCTGTTCCACCTGTAATCTGGATCTTGGACTGCACTTACAAAGCAAAGTAAAGGTAAAGGAAACTGCACCCTGTTGTGTCATTGCCTTCTTCCTGCAACCCCTTCAGCACTGCTATATCTCTGTGCCTAACACCACATCCTCTTCCTCAACACCTAGTACTACTGCCCTGGGACTACAGCTCTACCTGTGGGGAGCTATCACATCTTTGCTTCCTTATACCAGGATCTGCACTGCAGCATCGGCTTAACCCCTTCATTGCCGAGCACCACAGGTGGCATCACGTATCATCTACCTATAAACTTTATTCGGCTACGTTTCACCCCTTTTGAATGGACGCCCAGGGCCACGGACTGGGTCCCCGCCACCGTGACACATCCCTCTGAGACACCGGCCCAGTACCGAGTAACCCCACAGCCCTGGGGGCAACCCACATGTGCAAAGCACAAACAATATATGAAGGGCCCATGTCCTACAAAACAGGCTGTAATACACCATGGAGTAATAGACCCATAGGAGCCAGAGAGAGGCATTGAGGTATCAGGTTGCTATAAGCATGGTAGCAAGGAGAGGAGGCAAAGAGCGAAAGAAGGGTCAGGAGGCAGGTCCACACGTTTCGCTGCCAGCAGCATGGGCCCCTGTTATACTATTTGTGCTCTGCACATGTTCAGGCCCTATTAGCTAGTCTAGACGAGCCCATCACTACTTACCCCTCTTGAAACCTTATTGTGTTTCTTGGGAACACCTGGGATCCACACTGGTATATCTTACACTGTTTGCTCATATGGGAGCCTAACATACCAGGCTCTATCAGATGTTATCTTATTGTGTCTCAGGTTTACCTTGTACCTTGTTGTGATGTGTGTCCATTTGGATATTCCTTGCAGCACACCTATTTGGAACATGTAAGAGGCTTAATATACAGTTCTCGTGAGTGCATTATCTATTGTGTTTGTTATCTACATTGTTATTGGATTGCATCATTTATATTGATCTTTCACATTATGCACTGGGGTGCGCTCTGTACTGGAGTGCACCGTATTGAAGGGAGGATTGATGGGGTCATGTATTGCAAGATTTTGACCAACAACCTCCTTCCTTTAGTAAGAGCACTGAAGATGGGCTGAGGCTGGGTCTTCCAGCATGACAATGACTCAAAACACACAGCCAAGGAAACTAAGTAGTGGCTCCTTAAAAAGCATTTCAAGGTCCTGGAGTGTCCTAGCCAGTCTCTAGACTTGAACCCAATAGAAAATCTTTGGAGGGAGCTGAAACTCAATGTTGCCCAGTGACAGCACCGAAACCTGAAAGATCTAGAGAAGATCTGTATGGAGTAGTAGGCCAAGATCCCCACTGCAGTGTGCACAAACTTGGTCAAGAACTAGAGGAATTGTCTGACCTCTGTAATTGCAAGCAAAGGTTTCTGTGCCAAATATTAAGTTCTGTTTTTCTATTCTATCAAATACTTCGTGCAATAAAATGCAAATTAATTACGTAAAACTCATACAATGTGATTTTCTGGAATTTTTTAAGATTCTGTCTATCACTGTTGAAGTGTACCCATGAAAGAAATTACAGACCTCTCCATTTTTTGTAGGTGTAAAAACTTGCAAAATCGGCAGTATATCAAAAACTTAATTTCGCCACTGTATATATATTTTCCTCTTTTGTAAGGAGGTGGCGGGGACCCTCATGTGCCTCCTCTCCCCCAGTAGCTGCTCACAGGATTGCGTGCAGCACCTTATTGTTTATTAATGTGAAATGCAATATTTATGCACTGTAATGTCATGTGTCTCTCAGGTACTCTGTATAGGCTTAGGGCTAGGATAGGATCTTAGATAGTATAGGACTGTAGGGCGATTAGAATAGAGGAGGGCACATTACAGATATAGACTAGAATAGACAGGAGTGTTAGTTAGGTACAGGCAGCATAGGAGTTAAGCAAATTGGAAGGGTCACAGAGCAGAGCAGCACAGAGCAGGGAGCAATAGCTCCGGCACTTCCTGATTAGAGGGAGAAGCCCAGGGCATCCTTGCCCAGGGCAGGGTGCATACAGTATTGAGTCCAGACGGATGCTGGCCATGGGGATAAAGCTGCAATGGCAGTAAGAGGCCCACGGAGGAGCATCAGCTCAAGAGGACCATCCACAAGAAGGATCTTGTGTCTAAGACCGGTGCGGGAGCAGCTGAGATGGCGTTCCCGACACCTTTCCCTATTGGAACCAGACAAGGGGCAGACAGGGAGCTGGTAACATGGAAGGCACAATTGGGACATGGACTGTCGAAAGAGGCTGCCCGAATGGCAGGGATAAGGAAAGCATGGACAGAACAGAGTTTGACTAGTGGTATGGCAGCGAATGTTGTCAGAAAAGAGAGAGAGAATACAGAGAGAACAGAGTCTGCCCAGAAGGCAGGGAAAGTGCAGAATATTTGGCTCTGTGTGAATTGTGCTGCCCATGTGATCAATGGCGGATCTTAATAGGGGCGGATGGGGCGGTCGCCCCGGGCCCAAGGTTTTTTGGGGGCCCAGGGGCAGGGGCGGGCTGGGTCGGGTGTCAGAGAGGCAAATGCCCCCCCGGGCCGCTCCCCCAGCACCTCTACAGTGCCGGCCGTGCCCTGTGCTGTGACGCCGCCGGCAGCAGACAGCCGCCCGCGTCACATTCTATGAGGCCGGGGCCGGAAGCTGTGCACGGCCGTCACCTTGACGGCTGCTCAGCTCCGGCTCCCTCCGGCTGTACTTCCGGGTCAGATGTCGGGCGTGCGCGATGACGTCATTGTGCACGCGCCGACATGTCCCGGAGGATGCTGAAAGCAGAGGCGCTGCTGGAAAGCGAGCCGGCTGTGAGGTAAGTATGGGGAACTTTTTTTATTTTTTTTATTTATAAAATGAATTAAATGGGGGAGGGGGTGAGTGGGGGCTGTACACAATGAAGGGGGGGTGACTGGGGCCTGTATATGATGACGGGGGGGTGACTGGGGGCTGTATATGATGAAGGGGGGTGACTGGGGTTGTACAGGATGAAGGGGGGATGAGTGGGGGCTTCACAGGATGAAGGGGGGATGAGTGGGGGCTTCACAGGATGAAGGGGGTTGAGTGGGGCTACACAGGATGAAGGGGGGTGAGTGGGGCTACACAGGATGAAGGGGGTTGAGTGGGGTTGTACAGGATGAAGGGGGTGACTGGGGTTGTACAGGATGAAGGGGGATGAGTGGGGGCTTCACATCATGAAGGGCGGTGAGTGGGGCTGCACATGATGAAGGGGGTGAGTGGGGCTGAACATGATGAAGTGGGGGATAAGGGGGACTGCACATGATGAATTAAGGGGTAAGTGGGACTGCACATGATGAATTAAGGGGTAAGTGGGACTGCACATGAAGTTGGGGGGTAAGGGGGACTGCACATGATGAATTGGGGGTAAGGGGCACTGCACATGAAGTGGGGGTAAGGGGGACTGCACATGATGTGGGGGTAAAATTAACTGCACATGATGATGGGGGAGTGGGGCTGCACATGAAGTTGGGGGGGAAGGGGACTGCACATGATGAAATGGAAGGGGGGATAAGGGGCTGCAAATGATGAAGCGGCACTGCAGATGAAGTGAGTGGGTGATAGGGGACTGCAATGGATGAAGTAAGGGGACTTCAAATTAAAGTGGGGACATTAAAGTAGATCCCCTATGGCCAGGATCACGTTGGGCGACTTTGTGCGTATTGGCCGTAGGCCTACAGCTTATGTGCAACGTCTTTTTAGGCCATGTCCACACGTGGTGGAATGGTGGCAGGTTTTCCGTATGGACCCGCAGCAAACCAAGTGCTGCGGTCCTTACGGCTGTCAATTCCCGTACGGGGACCGCAGCGCTCAGGTGGGAAGGGGGGTACAGGGGCCCAGGTTTTATGAACAGCCCCGGGCCCATAGTCCACTTAATCCGCCACTGCATGTGATGAATATGCTGCTGTCCAGTAAAGTTAAGCTGTTAGAAAAAGACCTCGTCTCTGAAGAGATTTGTGGAGCTCATGTATGCGGAGCCAACGTGACAGCAGCTGAGGGGAATCTGGCAGAGCCTGTAAGTGTGCTGTGGCACATGTGTAACGAGGGTCCCGAAACTACAATTGTGGATTGTTTGCTAGTGTTGGACTGGCATGTGTTTGATCCTTCACCCACCTGCGGGACTGAAGCCTGAACAGGATTCAGTGTCCTTATGGGATGTGAACTCACACAAAAGTCCTCCGACTCTTCCTTCTTTGAGAGGGAATTTATATTAGGAAAAAATTCTTGCAGCACAGTTACAGTCCATCCATTACCGTAAAGCTTTATCATGCCATCTTCTGCACAGTTCCTGATCTGATCCTGACACTTCCCGTCCTGCACCCTCTCTGAACCCAAGGCCCGCAGAATCCTCCCGTTGGCCGTCACTGGACGCTCCTCATCAATATTGCCCATCCTGGCAAAGTACCCGACTGCCGCTTGCAGTCCCAACTGGACCGTAGGTCCCAGTCAATTCCAGATGGTGTCCCCAGATGCTGCCCCGAGGTTTGATTCCTGACCTCTCCCCGAGAGTGTTCCCCAGAACTTCAGCTTCCAACTTTCCTTTTCCTTCAAATCAGCACACTGACTGCTTCTTCCCACTTGCTCCAAGCTATTGCTGCACTCCACTCTAGTTCTGCTCCGTATCTCCTCTCAATACACTCTGACTAACTTTTTAGAATAATCCTGTCCCCCCTGGGCAACTCCTCCCACTAATAATCCCATTGGTACAGCTACTTAACCGTCTCTATTCTGGCTAAAGCCAGCCAACAATTGCAACCCTGTCTAGCAGCTAATCTCCCTATATTATACATATATAGCAACCCCTTTACACATGCTGCACAAGCAGCAGAAAGGACTTTGCATTTCATCTGTAGGGCACCAGGGTGTGGGAATACTACAACTTGTTACCATGACTACCACCCCGGCCGCCTTTCACTTTTACATTTTAAAATTTACAAAAGAGTAAAATGGGCCAAAAGTTTGTGCATCCTTGGAGATGTGGGTGCTCAGATAGCTTTGACTAAGGTTTCAGACCTTAAAGGGAATCTGTCACCCCCTGGGATACTTTTAAGCTATTACTATGGGCATACAGGTAATAGAATGGTTAAAATTGTTTACCTGTGTAAGGAGGAAGACCGGACTGCGGTTACCTGCGCAATGCCAGTTCTGGAACTGTCCAGTGTTGCCAGGGGGAAAGAATGGGGAACCAGACAGGACCCATGACCTGGTGAGAGGGGGCATGGCGAGGCCCGAGAGAGAGCAGGAAGCACGTGAAAAGAGAAGAGTTTCCCGCCGGCAGGGAGAGGAAGCAGATGTGCGCCTTGCTCTGCGGAGAGAGAGATTGGAGTTGAGACCTGGCAGAAAGTACGTGAGGGCCCCGCAGAACCAGTAAGCGTGCAGAGCTTCGGGCGCTTGGACAGACAGTGTGTGGTACTTGCATCGAGAAGCGAGTGCCAGGTGCAGGATCAGAAGGTGAATTCTCCCTTGCTGACAGGCGTGCGGCGTAGCACGCACCAGGTAGAGACTTCTACGGCATAACCCATTTTGGCATTACAGATTAATGGAATACGGGCTCAATGGGCAAAACCAGTGACTGCCCGTTGCCGCCAGAAGCTGGATCGTGTGTTGGCGAGTTACACCTGAAGACGCCGTGCCAGCCGTTGCCGGTATTACAACTCTCATCAGACTGCATGCGATTGAGGAACAGAGACGTCACGATAAGTGGAGTTTAATAACAAGACTGTTGTGTTATACCATAATTCTATTGTAAATCATCTGTTGCCTCCCTGTGAGGAGTTCATTATTGTTGTAAATTAAACCGCATTGTTATTAACCCTTGCTCTGCATTCCCTGCATTACTGCATCCATGTACCTGCTTACATTTGGAGTCGGCAGGATGCAGTCTGCGACAACAGAGGCAGCAGACCAATCAGTTGTCCCGAGTTGCCCCGAGAACCAGCTTGCCACTAGGGGCAATGTCAGCAATCTCCCAAAATTCACGGGGAGTAATTTCATGCTGTGGGACTGGACTGAGCAGTAGTGATGAGTGAGTATACTCGTTGCTCAGGTCTCCCCGAGCATGCTCGGGTGGTCTCTGAGTATTTTGTCGTGCTCAGAGATTTAGTTTTCATCTCCTCAGCTGCATGATTTGCGACTGCTAGACAGCTTGAATACATGTGTGGAATGCCTGTTTGTTAAGGAATTCCCACATGTATTCAGCCTGTCTACAAGTCGCAAATCATGCAGCTGAGACGACGAAAACTAAATCTCCGAGCACGCCAAAATACTCGGTGATCACCCGAGCATGCTCGGGGAGACCCGAGCAACAATGCTACTCGCCCATCACTGCTGAGCAGGTTAAAGGCATGTTGAGGATGCATCTTATGGCCCCTGCTACACAAGCAGAGATTGCTGTGATAGCCCTGGACGGGGAGGCTAGATGTTCTGTAATGTTTCGCCCCCCCCCGTCTTGAACAGGACTGTCACGATCCATTTTTGTATTTGTAGCAGCTCTGGCTGCTCTCAGGTAAAACTTTTTTCCTTTCAGGCCATTGGGGGTTAATATCAGTTTTTCCCCACTGGCAATCTGGTGTTACTGCAGTGGTGCTTAGTCAGATGACGCAGGTGGTGATCATTCCCACCTGGTGGATACCAGCCTAGCAGGATCAGCTCTCTGGTGTCAGTCACGTCTGGTGTTTGGAGTCCAGTTGCTGTGTTTTCTGCTGTATGGAGCTTAGAAGAGGTGTTCACAAGCTAAGTGTGGTGTTTTTTGTTACCTTGTCCCTCTGGTGTATGTCACTTCTCCATGTGTTTATTATCTTCAGAGATGAGACTAGTGCTCCTTGCCGGCCAGTGCATTAGCCAGGGCAGAGTTTGGTGACAAATAGGGATGAGGTATCCTGACGTCGGCGTGGGGAAGGACCCGCATAGGGCATTAGGTGAGTGCAGGGACAGGTATAGTTTGGAGCTCAGGTGGTGAACATCCCTCATTCCCTATAGCTAGGGCCTTCCTTTCACCTTTACCATCCTGTTGTATGTGAGTTGTGCTGTTAGTTGACCGACCACCCGTTGGGTCGTGTCACGTGACATTATCACCAACCGTCACATTTTTTCCAGTGAGCCATGGCCCAAATGCAGGCCTTTGCCCAACTGATCCAGACCCTTACTGATGAGCTTAAGGAGCTGCGGGGTCAGGTGTCGCAGCAGCTTCAGCAGTTGACGGGGATCTGGGCCTCGGCTCAGTTGCAGGCTCATCCGCAACCCAAAATATCTCTCCCTGACCGTTTCTCTGGAGGGAGAGATAAGTTTGTTGTGTTCAAAGAAGCCTGCAAGTTGTATTTTAGGCTTCGCCCGTGTTCATCAGGGAGTGAGGAACAGCATGTGAGAATCATAGTCTCCCCCCTTAATGGTGATCCCCAATCCTAGGCCTTCTCCCTACCGACTGGTTCACTAAACTTTACTGTCGGTGGATGAGTTTTTGAAGTAATGGTGCTGGTGTATGGGGATCCTCATGGCATCTCCCTGGCTGAGTCTCGCCTCCGCAAAATCAAGCAGGGGGGCCGGCCGGCTGAGGAGTACTGCTCAAAGTTTAGGAGGTGGGCCACTGACACACAGAGGAATGACCCTGCCCTTAGGAGCCATTTTTGCCAGGGTCTGTCACCTAGGTTGCAGGATACTCTTTTGCAGTACGCTGCTTCTAGGTCATTGGAAGCCGCCATGTCCCTTGCTATCCAGGTGGATAGATGCATCAGGGAGAGATATACACCAAATGTGCCCCCCTGTTGTTCTTGCTAGGGAGGAGGACCTATGCAGGTCAAACGGAGTTGCCTGCGATTCGCCGGGGTTTGGGGGCATGTTTTTATTGTGGGCAGATTGGTCGTTTCATCAATGTCTGCTCAGCTCGCACCAAAATACCTGCACCATCTAAAAAGCTGTGTCCCCTTGGTTGTGTGGAGGGAGGTGACCATGGTGTGTACATTTCCTCCATCTTCTTGTCTCAGTGCACCATCCCTGCAGAGGTGGTGGTTGGCGGGGTTGACTGAGACTATACCGGTACTTGTGGACAGTGGAGCGGGAGACAATTTGGTGGATGCTCACTTTGTTCAGACCCATGGCCTGAGGAGTAGGACGTTAGCAAGACCCCTAGGCGTCCAGACCAGTTACCCTGTCCCTCTCTGCCAGGGGAGCGTGACCCAAGTCATAAATAATTTACACCTGCATATAGGGACTCATCATGAGGAGTCCCTGTCATGCTACTTCTTGAAGGGAATGCCAACTCCCATCGTTTTGGGCCTCCCTTGGTTGAAGAAACACAACCCGGTCATAGATTGGCGGTCCAAGGAAGTAGTCAGCTGGGATCAATCGTGTAAGGACTGCTGCCCGGGAGCTACAATCTCTGCTGGCCTTCTACAACCTACCCCTTCTTCTCTGATGGGGGCAGCAGAGGTGCTGCCAGGGAGTAGGGGCAAGACTCAACCCTCACCACAAGCTAACCCTGACTGTCGGAGTCCTCTTGGGAGGAGGGGTCAGAGGAGGGTGGTGGTTCCCTCTGTGCATAGTGGGGTTGTGAGTGTGGTGACACACGGGGGACGCCTCTGTTGTCGGTTCCTCAAAGAGTTCACCATCTGTTGGCAAACGTATGCATGGCAATAAACATTCAGATACGGACCTGTGTGTGAATGAATATGTGTGGGTGTCCACCAAAAGCATCAGGCGGAAATGTGCTGCTGGAACATGGAGTTCTAGGGTGATCGGGCCGTATCAGGTGTTGGCCATTCTCGGCCTGGGGACTTTCCAGTTGGAGTTAACCCCAGCTATGCATGTACACAACTCATTCCCCAGATCAGCACTCTGGAGATTTGTGGTGCTTCCAGAGCCCACATTGTTGTCACCATCATCAGGCTGCGTTTGCCATAAACCTGAGGAAAAGGTGACTGCTGAGGTAAACGCTGGTGGATCGAGGCATCCTCACCATATGTCTTTTTCTGGTGAGGTCCGGTGTTGAGGGTCCAGAGGCCCCTCATTGAAAGGAGGGTACTGTCACAATCTATTTTCGTATTTGTGGCAGTTCTGCTTCCTCTCAGTTAATTTTTTTTCCTTTCAGGCTATCAGGGGTTGATGTCAGTTATTCCCTGCTGGTGTTATACCAGTGGTGCTGAGTCAGCTGATGCAGGTTGTGACCACTCCCACCATCCTTTAATAGGTCACCTGAAGCATCAGCTGACTGTTGGTGATACAGGTCCTTTCTGGAAACCAGCCTAGTAGGAGCAGCTCTCTGGTGTCAGCCACATCTGGTGTTTGGAGTCCAGTTGCTGTATTTTCTGCTGTATGGAGCTTAGCAGCGGTGTTCACAAGCTAAGTGTGGTGTTTTTTGTTACCTTGTCCCTCTGGTGTCTGTCACTTCCCCCAGTGTTTATTATCTGCAGTGGTGAGGCTAGCGCTCCTTGCCGGCCAGTGCCTTAGCCAGGGCAGAATTAGGCGACAAATAGGCACGAGGTATTCTGACAGCGGCAGGGGAAGGACCCACATAGGACGATAGGTGAGTGCAGGGACAGGCTCAGGTTGGAGCTCAGGTGGTGACCGTCCCTCACTGTCTATCGCTAGGGCCTTCCTTTCACTTTTACCATCCTGTTGTATGTGAGTTGTGCCGTTAGTTGACCGACCACTCATTGGGTCATGTCACACATCGTGACAAGGATACTTTAAACAAGGTGCTGCAGATTTTGAAAGAGATGCATGGGGATCCCACCAATGCTGGGGAATTGCAGATGCGATTGTTTTACCGTGTCCAGAGCGGGGGGAGAGTCAGTGACTCAATACATTAATGCGCTATAAGAGGTACATGCGCATATAGCCAAATGGGATGATGTGGGGGCAATAGGAGTGGGACCTCCTGATGTGATATAGAGGGATCAGTTTGTGGCGGGCCTCAGGGACACGTCGCTTAAGCAAGCCTTGCGGAAGCGCCTGTGTTCCAAACTGTGTATGACCTTCTTAGAAATTGGTGCGGAAGCCTGCGTGAGAGAGCAGGAGCAGGGTACAGCAGCCTTGACAGGGATGGGCCGAAGCAATGAGGTACCCGCCTCGCCCGCGACTGGACCCGAATGGGCCCGAGAGATCCGGAAGGAAATATGGGAAATGCGGGAAGGGATGTCCACCCTCAGAAGAACCCCCACTGTAGCTCAAAATACGCCCCGAGACAGGAGTGACTCTGAGTCCCGCTTGCTCGACAAACATCGCCAGGGTATGGGACAATCCGTACAGAATGGAATCTGACTTGTTTCAAGTGTAGGAATGCCAGACACTATGTCTTAGGGTGTGCGAGACGGGGGAGGTCCCTACCTCGGCAGCTGTTAGGGCCCCGTCACACATAGCGACTCACCAGCGATCCCGACAATGGTATGACCTTGTCAGGATCGCTGGTGTGTCGCTACATGATCGCTGGTGAGCTGTCAAACAGGCAGATCTCAACAGTGATCAGGACAGCGACACGCGGGTAACAAGCGACGCACGTCACTTACTTACCCGCAGTGTACGTTAAGATACCAGCGTGCTGGTGCAGGGAGCTGGTAACCAAGGTAAACATTGGTTCTGTAAGCGCCGTGCGGCGCTTAGAAACCCGATGTTTACCTTGGTTACCAGCTCCCTGCACCAGCGCGCTGGTCTCTAACGTACACATCGGGTTTCTAAGCGCTGCGCGGCGCTTAGAACCCTGATGTTTACCTTAGCTACCAGCTCCAGCTCGCTGATCGCTGGTCTCCCGCCGGCCACATGCAGCGATGCAGGCTGGCCAGCGGGAGACCAACGATCAAAAAAATGTCCAGGCCATTTGAGCATGATCAGCGATACCCGGCAGGGGGGCCGGTCGCTGATGGGTGTCACACACAGCGATATCGCTGGTGAGATCGCTGTTGTGTCACAAAACTTGTGACTCAGCAGCGATCTCGCTAGCGAGATCGCTGTGTGTGACGGGGGCTTTAAACTAGTGGGCTCCATGGCTGGTGGACGCCGCCTGGAGCCTGAGAGATCAAGGAGGAGAAAAGGTAGTCCTGAAAGTTTAATTTCTATGAGTTCTACCATCTGGGCTGAGGTGAATGGGCGAGCTGTCCGCTGCTTGATCGATACTGGATCGCAAGTGACCACCATGCCGGAAGCGTATTTTACAAGTGAAGTGATGTGGCCGGAGTGGGGCCCAGTAATCAGGCTGACAGCGGCCAATCAGCTGCCCATCCCAGTTGCAGGGGTAATCTGGATGGAAATTAAAGTGTGCGGCAAAGATGTGGGTTGAAAGAGAGTCCTGTTGGTCGCCGGAGATGCTGGCAATGATCCTGAGGTGACTCTAGGGATGAACGTACTGAAAGAAATCGGAACTCTCCTGATCAGTTAGCAGCAAGAGGCCTTTCTGGACCATTGAAGCCCACGAACCCCCTCAGAGAAAGGTATTTCAGCAACTGATGCGGGCTGCCCAGGCACAGGAAACGTCAAGCGAAGGGAAAGTTCTAGGAAAGGTGATGGTTCCTGCAGCTCCTAAACTCATTCTACCACCTGGTCAGACTGTGTTCATGTTGCCAGTATGAACCTGTACACCTCTCAAGGGGGTGGAAGTGCAGATAGAGTCAACTTTGGTGGATCAGGTACCCCAGGACTCCTTGTCGCTCAGATATTAGCCACAGTCCATGATTGTAACGTTGTAGTGTGGTGCATCAACTTGGGAGAAGATAATCTCACCTTCACGCCAAAGAGTGAAGTGGCTCGGGTACTTAGGATGCTGGAGGAGTTGGTGCAACTGGAGGCTGTACAGTTGGCAGTAGTGCAAGGAGATCCATGGACCCTAGCTGTTACAATGACACCGGAGCATTCGCCTGGAAGCATGAAGCAGGGACGTCGAATCTTGGAGCAGATGCGGACCGAATTGACGGGATTCTCACCGCAGCAGGAACAACAGGTGGAAGATGTACTGGAGCGCTACCAGGAGGTTTTTACTTGCCATGAAGATGACCTCGGGTGCACCCAGGCTATCGCTCACGAGATTCTCACAGGAAATGCTGCCCCAGTCTGGGAAAGATAACGACAGATACTGCCTCAAATGTACAAGGAAGTGAAGGAGATGCTGGCTCACATGTTGCAGAGCAGAGTCATAAGGAAGATTTAGAGCCCCTGGGCAGCTCACATTGTTCTAGTTCAGAAGAAAGACGGGACCCTGCTTGTATGGTGCGGGACGCTTATCCATTGCCCAGAATTGAGGAATCATCTGCCTTGGGACAGACAAAGTATTTTTTGTCCCTGGATCTGGCCAGCAGGTACTGGCAAGTGCCATGGCGGAACATGACCGGCCGGAGATGGCGTTCATACTGTCCATGGGATTGCTTAAGTTTAATAGGATGCCCTTTGGCCTGACCAATGCTCCCAGGACATTTCAGCGGTTGATGGAAAGATGCTTGGGGGACTTGAATTTTGAAGCAACACTCATCTATCTTGACAATATGATTGTCTATGCAGCCACCTTTGAAGAACATCTCAGGTGGATGGAGCAAGTGTTGAGTCGGCTGCAGAAGCACGGCCTAAAACTGAAGCCTCAAAAATGTCACCTTTTTTTTCAAACAAATTGAGTACCTGGTACCCGTCATATCCGCTGAAGGAGTGAAACCTGAGCGTGAAAAGAAAGCAGCGGTGCAAGAATGGCCCACCCAGAAAACAGTGAGAGACGTTTGGGCCTTTCTGGGGCTTACCGGGTACTACCGAAGGTGTGTAAAAAATTTCACCCATCTCACTAATCCACTGCTGGAACTACTAAAGTGAGTGCCATCTGGTTCATAGAATCAAGCTATCCAATGGGGAAGCAGCTAGGAAGAAGCCTTCATAGCCTTGAAAATGGCCTTGACAGAGGTCCCAGTACTTGCTTAGGCGGATTTCTCACAACCCTTCATCCTTCATACTGACGGAAGCCTACATGGTCTGGGGGCCGCTCTATCCTAAATGCAGGAAGAGAAGGTACGAGTGATAGCCTATGCCAGCCGGTCTCTTCACGACTCGGAACAGAACGCAGACAACTACAGGTCTTTCAAGTTGGAACTGCTAGCGTTGGTGTGAGCAATGACCGAAAAGTTTGCGGAGTTTTTGTCAGGGTCTGAAGTCCTGGTGCGCACCAATAATAATCCCCTAGCCCACCTGGAGAATGCAAAATTGGGAGCATTGGAACAACGATGGGTGTCCCACATGGCGAAGTATCGGTACAATATCGCTTATTAGGCCAGTGCCGAGAATAGACATGCTGATGCTCTCTCCCTCGAGAGTGACTCATGAGTGGCCTGAAAGCAACCGAGATGTAGAATTGGAGGCAGAAGAGATTCCAAGTTTTTGGGACCTTGCTAGGTCGTTTGTGGTGATGTGGGGACAGATTGGAGAGGCATCTGAAGAACAGGTGCTGGGACGACCTCGAGATGACTAAGTGCAACTGCAGCAAGCAGATAAGGAACTCACCCAGCTGAGACAGTGGGTGGCTCTGAAGCAGCTTCATCTTCGTCGCCGGCAGCTTTCTGTCTCACACAGATGCGCACTGAATGCTGACATCACCCAGCCGCGCTGCTGTGTCAGACAGGAAGCATAGATAGCGGAGCTGCAGTGATTGGTCCCTGCCCGCTGCACATGAGGGCAATCTGGCCAGGGGCCCCATAGAGCCTTGGGGCTGGATAAACAGACCAGATTGCCCTCAGTGTTAGCTGCCATGCAGGGGTCACCCTCCACCTCTGGATCCTGGTGCAGCGGCTGCACATGCAGTATGCCCGCCACAGATTTATGCCACAAGCCATGTTCCTGTCTTTGATGCGGGCTCACACGCTCAGCCTGCATCTTTCCTTACACTTGATGGCTGATTTAATTGGCATTGATCCCGCCCATCAGTGCACCCATCACATGTTTGCGGGGAGCTGATGAGTTGTCATGATAATCGGGAGTCTGCTGGCCAGCGTTCATAGGAGATCATGATTTTTGCTATACATAGCAGTGCTGAAACCACGCTATGTATAGGACAGGTGATCGGACAATTTCAACTTTTAGTCTCCTAAGAGAACTACTAAATACAGTAAAAAGTTTAAAAAAAGTTTAAAAAAATGAAAAAAAATTCAAATCTTACCTTTTGCCTAATTAGAAAAAAAACAAAAAAAATGCATATTTGGAATTGCCGCATTCAGAAATGTCTGATCTATCAAAATATAAAATAAATTAATCTGATCGTTAAACATCGTGATGAGAAAAAGAATCGAAAAGCAGAATTATGTTTTTTTGGTAATTGCAGCACTGCAATAAAATGCAAAAAGAATCGTAGAGTTGGAAGGGACCTCCTGGGCCATCTGGTCCAACCCCCTGCTCAAAGCAGGATTCGCTAAATCATCCCAGTCAGATGTCTGTCCAGCCTCTGTTTGAAGACTTCCATTGAAGTAGAACTCACCACTTCTCGTGGCAGCCTGTTCCGCTCATTGATCACTCTAACTGTCAAAAAGTTTTTTCTAATATCTAATCTGTGTCTCCTCCCATTCAGTTTCATCCCATTGCTTCTAGTCTTTCCTTGTGCAAATGAGAATAAAGATGATCCTTCTACAATGTGACAGCCCTTGAGATATTTGTAGACAGCTATTAAGTCTCCCCTCAGTCTTCTCTTTTGCAAGCTAAACATTCCAAAATCATGTAACCTTTCCTCATAAGACAGGGTTTGCAGACCGGTCACCATTCTGGTCGCTCTTTTCTGAACTTGCTCCAGTTTGTTGATGTCTTTTTTAAAATGTGGCACCCAAAACTGGACACAGCACTCCAGATGAGGTCTAACCAAAGAGGAGTAGAGGGCAATAATGACTTCACGTGATCTAGACTGTATGCTTCTGTTAATACATCCTAGAATTGCATTTGCCTTTTTTGCTGCTGCATCACACTGTAGACTCATATTCAGTCTGTGATCTATTAGTATACCCAAGTCTTTTTCACATGTGCTGTTGCTTAGCCCTATTCCTCCCATTCTGTATATGCTTTTTTCATTTTTATTGCCCAGATGTAGTACTTTGCATTTTTCCCTGTTAAAAACCATTCTGTTAGTTAATGCCCACTGCTCCAGTTTATTTACCCCACATATACCACAAAATGGTATTAATAAAATAGTCAGCTTACAATCCTAAAAATTGAGAACATTATAGGTCTTGAAAATGACAATAAAATGAAACCAAAAAGATAAATTTCTGTAGTACCTGATTTTTGGAAAGGAAATGTGCTATTAGACAGAAAGTTGGTTACCAGCAGTTACCATCCATTTACCCATAGCCATATACAGTTGAAACCAGACGTTTACATACACTATATATATAAAAAGACACATATGCATGTTTTTCTCAATATCTGATATGAAATCAGAATAAACCTTTCTCGTTTTTGGTCAATTAGGATTACCATAATTATTATTGTTTGCCAAATGCCAGAATAATGAGAGAGAGAATGTTTTAAGGCATTTTTATTACTTACTGCAAAGTCGAAAGTTTACATACACTAAGATTACTATGACTATAAACAATTCCGGACTGCTCATATGATGATGTTGTGTTTGGAAGCTTCTGATAGGTTTTTGTCATCATCTGAGTTAATTAGAGACACACCTGTGGATGCATTTTGATGCACACCTGAAACACACTGCTTCTTTGTGTAGCATCATGGGAAAGTATCAAGAAATCAGCCAAGATATCAGGAAAATAATTTATACTGTTCAGGAAGGAGATGGGTTCTGTGTCCCAGAGATGAATGTGCATTGGACATGTGCATATCAACCCAAGGACAAAGCAAAAGACCTTGTGAAGATGATGGTGGATGCTGGTAAGGTTGTGCCAATATCCACAGTGAAATGAGTACTGTATCAACATAGGCTGAAAGGCCACTCTGCCCAGAAGAAGCCATTACGCCAAAAGAAACATAAAAAAGCCACATTAATGTTTGCAAATACACACAGGAGCAAAGATCTTAATTTTTGGTGACATGTCCTGTGGTCTAATGAAACTAAAATTGAACTTTTGGGGCATAATGACCATCATTATGTTTGGAGGAAAAAGGGAGAAGCTTGGAAGACTAAGAACTCCATCCCAACTGTGAAACACGAGGGTGGCAGCGTCATGCTGTGGTGTAGTTTTGCTTCAGGAGGGACTGGTGCAATTCACAAAATAGTTGGCATCATGAAAAAAGAAGATTATGTAGCAATACTGAAGCAACATCTCATGACAATAGCCAGGAAGTTAAAGCTTGGATGGAAATGGGTCTTCCAAATGGACAATGACTGAAAGCATACTGCCAAAATGGTAACAAAGTGGCTTAAGGATAACAATGTCAATGTTTTGAAGTGGCCATCACAAAGCCCTGATCTCAATCCCATAGAAAATTTATGGGCAGAGCTGAAGAGGCAGGTGTGAGCAAGGCGACCTACAAACCTGGATCAGTTACATCAGTTTTGTTGGGAGGAATGGGCCCAAATTCCGACCAACTATTTTGTGAGAAGCTTGTGGAAGGATATCCCAAACGTTTGACCCAAGTGATTCAGTTTAAGGGCAATGGTAGCAAATGCTGTGTCACATTTGCTGAGTCCGTGACACAAAAACAGCAGAAAAAGCCCATAAATGACCACATTTTAGTAACTTCAGAATTCATCCGGGGTATCGTCAATATTTTGAACCCGCAAGTTCCTCACAGAATTTTATAACTAATGTTTTATTTTATTGGCTTCCTTTTTTTTTCTTCCATAAACAACGTTAATAGGTGAAAATCGACCCCACAATTTGTGGCACAATTCCACCTGAATATTGTGATTCCCCATATGTGGTTGGAAAGTACTGTTTGTTCACGGTAAGGATTAGAATGATAGAGTGCCATTTGGCTTTCGGAGAACATATTTTGCTGGAATTGTTTGTGGGTAAGACTTGTAGAGTCCCTAAGCAGAAAGTGACCCCTAGAGTCCCTAAGCTCAAAGTGACCCCATGTCTATGGGGGTTGCACTAACAGAGAAATAGATTATACCATCCATTTTCTGTCCATTTTTAACTACGTGACAATAGAAAAAAAAGGTTCAGACAATCTGTATGTTTTCAGTTTTAAAAATGGATGAGAAAAAAAACTGATGCAAAATGGAAAAAAAGCTTAAATAGATTAGGGAACAGCTGTACTGGTATTTTTTGATCTTGCCCACTAAAAAAAGTAACACAAAGTGATTAAAAAGTCATTTCTACCCCATTGAAAATTACATCTCATCCACAAAAATAAATCCTTATACTGTTCAATCAAAGCAGTAAAAATGGAATGTTAGAATCCCAGTTATGTAGTATTTTGTATTAAGCTTTTATTGAGTAAGTACAGGAAATCTATATACGGTAAGTTTTGTAGCGCTGTAATTGAACTTACCTACAAAATAGAATAATATGTCATTTATACTGCACGGAAAAGTAAACCCAAGAACACATGACAAAATCTGACTGTAAATAAAGGACTGCTTCAAAGTCTATCATGACTCTATGACTGATTAGTTTTAGAATTGACAGTAAATATCTCATTTTTACAGCACAAAACAGGAGGAGGCGGAGCTGGGTGGGAAATAGAGCTGGAGTGAGGGAGACTTAAGATCTCCCATAGCGCTTCAGACTCATATCAGTTCAAATACTGATTTCTCAGTGAATGGACTGGCCATGGAGAGGTATTGCTGGACTTGTCTTTAAAAGAACTGCATGCACATAACAGTAGTTTGGGGGTGAAATCATGTTGAAAGATTCCTTGTAGGGGAACACCATAGTCATAATGTAGCGTACTTTGACTTCAACAATCTTTAAGTAGGTGGTATGTGTCCAAGTAACAGCCTCATGAATGGAGAGACCCAGAAGAATATAACCCAGAGTCATGGTACTGTACCTCCATCAGTTTGGTTACCTTCTCCGAATAGTGTATCCTTGTGTGTTCTCTTCCATGCATGAGGCCATGTACATGGTGTAAGAGACAACATGGTTTATGTGGCCACCTTCTTTCTACATAGTCAGTGTTAGCAAGTAATCTGTAATATAGTAGATCTTCTGTGGGATCCAACCAGGCAGCCTAGCCTTCAATTCCCATATGCATCAGCTAGCCTTTTAAGAAGGGATCCTTACCCTGGTTAACTGTTTGTTTTTTCTTGGACCACTTTTGGAAAGTACTAACCACTCCATACTGCAGGCATGCCCAAGGCTGGAGCAGATGCACAATGGAGGAGCAATCAATGTTCAATAGGTTGGCCACTACTTTTTTATTGATGTTCTAGCCTTAGGATAGGCCATCAATGTGTGACTGGTGGGGCTGTGACTGAGACCCAACACCCCTGCCAATCAGCTGTTAGCGGCAGTGGCCAGAAGTTATCGGACTCTAACCAGAACAGAGCAGCTCCATCATTTCTATAAGTATATCTCCAGTTACAGAAAAGAATGACTTCAAAATCACATTCAGTGGCGATTTTAGTCTGAAAAGCAGCATGGACCTGCCCTAGTTCCCACTATCTCCAAGTCTTTCATCTGCAGCGCTGTAGAATATATAGTGAAGTGGGAAACTAGGAGACAGTGCAACCCACAGCTGGTCTTTGCTTCTATTTTTAACAAAATCACAAGTGATGTAGAAAAATGAATGTGATGCTGGGTCCTGGATTCTAAATATCGTCTAGGTATCTGGGGCTATGCCCTGAAGTCTCCTGCCCAGTGCTGTGATATCTTAGTATGCACAAACCTACTGACTGCATGTAAGCTCCTATGCGCCCTCTAGAGGTGGCAGCCAGAAGCCGGAATCTTACTATTTACCATAATTATAAGACTGCTTAGTGGATTTTGAGCTCTATTAAAAATGGGCCCCGGAAAATACATTATAAAGTTATAACAATGCAAATGTTGTTCAAATTTTTTCTATCTTCTCAGTGATTGGGTGACCATATTTATAGGGAATTAATTAGTGCTTTGGGTCATCAGAAGAATTGGTTAACAACGGTTAAAAGAAATATGTAGAATCTAAAACTCTTTGTAATTTCAGCAGCTCCTCCATTAGCTCATAGCTTAAAGGGAAGGAAAGGCCTCTTGCTGTGCTGCCAGTACCAGCAGCACAGCAGGGACTCCAAAGGGCAGGCAGCTGTCTCATGGGTAGTTTGTGAGCAGATTTGGGAACCCCAATTAAATCAATATCAGTCTCGCTTACTGTGTTTGTAAAGCTGGTCCGACCACGGGACAATTTACTCCAGAAAACTGACAACTTCTGGAGTTACTGGTTGTCACATGGCAATGATGTAGCCTGCTTTCCCCTAGATCAGATGGTACACTCGCCTAAACTAGAAGGCTGGAATTAAATCACCTTGGAATATGGAAACCATAAAATAGGTATTTTTGGCCCCTTTTGTTCCTAATACTACATACTCACCAGTTTATCAGTATTTTTTAGCACTTTTCTGTTTTTAATACTACATACTCACATACATACATATGTATATATATATTTGTGTGTATATTCACATATACAGTATATATGTATATGTATGTGTGTGTGTGTATATATATATATATATGTGTATATGTATGTATATACTGTATATGGTTTTGTATGTATTTATGTGTGTACATATATATATATATATATATAGGTGTGTGTATATATATTCATATAGATATATACGTGTGTGTGTGTACATGTATGTATATATATGTGCATATATGCATGTATATATGTATATATGGTGTGTATATGTATTTATGTGTGTGTATGTATATACATATGTGTATATATATGTGTGTATATTTATATGTATGAGTGTGTGTGTATATATATATATATGTATATATATGTGGTGTGTGTATGTATTTATGTGTGTGTACACATATAAATGAATATATATGTATATATGTGTGGTGTATATATATATTATGTATATATATATGTGTGTATATGTATAAGTGTGCATATATATATATATATATACATATATTATATGTAATGTTCTTTGTGGAGTTACTCTCTAGAAGCAATGCCAATTAATTTGATATTTACCATTAATATTAAATAATAGTATTTCATCTCATGCTGCATGGTTTGCTCAGTTATTTGCTTATTGTTTAGTTTGTTACTGGATGTAAACTAAACAATGTTTCAAATGTGTGTAAGATAATGATGTAAAACAGGATTATTTAGCAGTCAGGCGTCCCTTTATCTGAATTCTTCCCTCATAATATACCCAGCAGATATAGGAGGAAGGCTGCCGAGCATTGGTTGAGCCCACATTGTGGCTGGGGCTGCTCGGTATACTGGCCGCGGACACCGGGCTGCCTGCACTGGGTCATTCTAGGATCACTCATTAGCTGGAGGTGTTCTCTGGAGCGGGGTTCATGCTAATTGAATGAGTGGAGCAAGAGGCACCAGCAGAGAAGCCTCCCAGGCACTGCCAACCATACAGGCAGGAAACCTACCCGAGACCCACGGGAGGGCAGACGTGGGGACAACCAGCCGGATTAGAGGATTTCTTTCGTTATAATAATGGTAATATCATATCTAGAAAAATGAATAATGTGTGAATAGAGAACAATTAGTACCAGAAATACATTGTTACAATTAATATTTGTACGATTATAAAAAAAAATATGTATAGCTCCAATATTTATTAAGATTATTCATTTTAATAATAAATATAATTGTTAATTACTAAAACTCATCTAAGGCCTCTTTTGTATATAGTAGTATATAATATATATATATATATATGTATTAGTTTTACCATCATTGTTTGTGAACAAGGTCTATTCTATGATGTGCACTAAAAATTACCCAAAAAGGCCAAATCTCCAGTATAAATAACCCACACATGATCCACAGCTTCTTCCATCCCGAAGGCCAGTTTTCAATGAAATGTCGCATTCTGGGGCTGGAGAGTTGTGTTTTTTGTAATTGCAGCATTTAATATAATTTCATTGATTCATATCCAAAAGTGATATCGCGATAGGTGCAATAGCCCCAGCTTGATCAGCCGATCGGGATTTTCTGCTGTTCTTTGGTCGCCTCTTCCTGTTGCAGCACATATTAAGGTGTCAGTCCCGTGCGGTCATCGTTCTCTAACAATTACACGATCAACGAAATCCAAACTGTTACACGGCTAGGGGGCGACACCGGGAGAAGAAGGAGCCGGCGCCATGGGGGCGGCGCCTCTGATCGATAACTATTGAAGGATGATTCATGGGTCAGCAGGTGGAAGGAGTGCTGAGCCTATGGGCGCAGGAGGAAGGAGTGCTGAGCCTATGGGCGCAGGAGGAAGGAGTGCTGAGCCTATGGGCGCAGGAGGAAGGAGTGCTGAGCCTATGGGCGCAGGTGGGTGGGGGGCACAGGAGGAAGGAGTGCTGAGCCTATGGGCACAGGTTGAAGGAGTGCTGAGCCTATGGGCACAGACTAAAGGAGTGATGAGCCTATGGGCACAGGCTGGTGTGGGGCACAGGAGGAAGGAGTGCTGAGCCTATGGGCACAGGAGGAAGAAGTGCTGAGCCTATGGGTGCAGGCTGGTGTGGGGCACCGGAGGAAGGAGTGCTGAGCCTATGGGTGCAGGCTGGTGTGGGGCACAGGAGGAAGGAGTGCTGAGCCTATGGGCGCAGGAGGAAGGAGTGCTGAGCCTATGGGCGCAGGAGGAAGGAGTGCTGAGCCTATGGGCGCAGGAGGAAGGAGTGCTGAGCCTATGGGCGCAGGAGGAAGGAGTGCTGAGCCTATGGGCGCAGGTGGGTGGGGGGCACAGGAGGAAGGAGTGCTGAGCCTATGGGCACAGGCTGAAGGAGTGCTGAGCCTATGGGCACAGACTAAAGGAGTGATGAGCCTATGGGCACAGGCTGGTGTGGGGCACAGGAGGAAGGAGTGCTGAGCCTATGGGCACAGGAGGAAGAAGTGCTGAGCCTATGGGTGCAGGCTGGTGTGGGGCACCGGAGGAAGGAGTGCTGAGCCTATGGGTGCAGGCTGGTGTGGGGCACAGGAGGAAGGAGTGCTGAGCCTATGGGCACAGGCTGAAGGAGAGCTGAGCCTATGGGCACAGGCTGAAGGATTGCTGAGCCTATGGGCACAGGCTGGTGTGGGGCACAGGAGGAAGGAGTGCTGAGCCTATGGGCGCAGGCTGGTGTGGGGCACCGGAGGAAGGAGTGCTGAGCCTATGGGCACAGGCTGAAGGAGAGCTGAGCCTATGGGCACAGGCTGAAGGAGTGCTGAGCCTATGGGCACAGGCTGGTGTGGGGCACAGGAGGAAGGAGTGCTGAGCCTATGGGCACAGGCTGGTGTGGGGCACATGAGGAAGGAGTGCTGAGCCTATGGGCGCAGGCTGGTGTGGGGCACATGAGGAAGGAGTGCTGAGCCTATGGGCGCAGACTGGTGTGGGGCACAGGAGGAAGGAGTGCTGAGCCTATGGGCGCAGGCTGGTGTGGGACACAGGAGGAAGGAGTGCTGAGCCTATGGGCACAGGCTGGTGTGGGGCACAGGAGGAAGGAGTGCTGAGCCTATGGGCGCAGGTTGGTGTGGGGCACAGGTGGAAGGAGTCCTGAGCCTATGGGCGCAAGCTGGTGTGGGGCACAGGTGCAAGGAGTGCTGAGCCTATGGGCACAGGTGGAAGGAGTGCAGAGCCTAAGGGCACAGGCTGGTGTGGGGCACAGGAGGAAGGAGTGCTGAGCCTATGGGCAAAGGCTGAAGGAGTGCTGAGCCTATTGGCACAGGCTGAAGGAGTGCTGAGCCTATGGGCACAGGGTGGTGTGGGGCACAGGTGGAAGGAGTGCTGAGCCTATGGGCACAGGCTGGTGTGGGGCACAGGAGGAAGGAGTGCTAAGCCTATGGGCACAGGCTAGTGTGGGGCACAGAAGGAAGGAGTGCTGAGCCTATGGGCACAGGCTGGTGTGGAACACAGGAGGAAGGAGTGCTGCGCCTATGGGCACAGGCTGGTGTGGGGCACAGGAGGAAATAGTGCTAAGCCTATGGGCACAGGCTAGTGTGGGGCACAGAAGGAAGGAGTGCTAAGCCTATGGGCACAGGCTGGTGTGGGGCACAGGAGGAAGGAGTGCTGAGCCTATGGGCACAGTCTCCCGGGTTGGGCATCTTGTTTGTTATAATTAGCCCTGGGACTGTCTGCAGTGGAGGACCAACCCCCAGCCCCTGCCAGTGCCCGCATCCATCTCCCCTGCCAGCACTGACACTGACGAGGCATCAGCTGGACCTGGAGCAGCAGCCTCAGCACCTATAGCAGCCTGCAGTCCTGTGTATACGGAGTGCTGGGCACCAGGTACAGTATCCAGCACTGCTCTCCTCCTCATCACCAGCATCAGTGGAGAGCAGAGTACAGGTACTGTATCCAATGCTTTATCCATTACTGTATATACGCATGAGAATAATGCAGGGCCATTATTGTTACCGCCTATAGACCTGGATTTCAGCCCCGGACACTTCTCTCCAAGGCGGCAGGTCCCCTAGAATCGCCCTAGTCCCAGTTATCAGCAGGTCTATGGGGGCTCTGACTCTTTACAAATTCATGTCTATTATAATGAAGACCCCCATAGTGTAAAGTGCAGGAATATTCACTGTACAGAGTGTACGAATCAGAGCTGAGATCATGGAACAGAAACAATTCCCCTATAACCCATGAACAACTGATGATTGGTGAGGATCAGATTGACCTGTAATTATATATTTTATGTAAATATATATATATATATATATATATATATATATTCTTATGTTTCTGTGTGTACGCTTACATAGACACACATTTATATTTTATTTTCTTTTTTTTTTTAATCCAAAGATTTTTATTGAATTTTCAAACTATATTTTATTTTCTGATGCACATATTTAATTTACTCATATAGATTGTCAAATATATATTTTCTGTATATCAATTAATTAAATATGTGCATCAGAAAATAAAATATAAATGTGTCTCTATGGAAGCGTACACACAGAAACATAAGATTCTATATATATATATACTGTATATGCTCTGTGTAATATATAAATATTCATATATAGTACACCCAGAGACATGACAGAGCGTATGAAGCATATATATGTATATATATATGCAGAACATGAGCCGACATGTGGGGATATGGGTATATATATATATATACATCCTCTGTGACATGGCCGGTGTTTGTATTGTCTCCTCATTACCATATGTGCTGTGCCTGGATGTCTATGATCATCTGATCGCCTCCACGTGGATCCAGATACAAGCACACATATACAGCCCACTAGAGTGTGTGAGCTGTAAGTGATGTGTATATGAAAGTACAGTATAAGTATACATCAAATATGTGTATATATAGATATAATGTATTTAGTGTCCTGGGATAGTTGGAGTAGTGTATATGTGGGGTGGAGCAGGCAGCAGTCTCTGGGGGTCCCGGCTCAGTGACATTACAATAACACAGGGGTCTTCACGGGGCAGTGAGCAGCAGCCCCCGGCCAGACACAGCCAGGTGTTTATGGCCGGTGACAGGACAGCAGGACCGAGCACACTGACACCGGGATATCCACCGTATACAGGCCACTCATCAGTACGAGCACATACAGGCTGCGTCCCAGGACTGCACGGAGTGGCCACATACAGGCTGCGTCCCAGGACTGCACGGAGTGGCCACATACAGGCTGTGTCCCAGCTTGTAGGAACACACACGGTACACTGAGGTATGGCCCATTACGTACAATGTCTCCTCTGTGCAGTTCTGGCTGTTCTGTAGTTACACAGAGAAATATCAGTATGGGAAGTGTAATAGAAGCTAATCTCACCTGTGTCATGGAGGGAATCCATCTCCCAGGCACACTGTACATGGAATAGAATGGCATTTCAAAACAATTTCAGCAGCTTCACAGAAGCGATAATATCTTTCCATGTGAGTCCAGCACAGAACAACATAGCATTCATCTGGACACCTACAGATAACACCGGGAACACTGTTTCTTTAACTGCACTATTGATAGAGAGAGAGATAGATGGATAGATAGATATTAGACAGATAGATAGAAAGACAGATATTGGATAGATAGATAGATAGATAGATAGATAGATAGATATTAGACAGATAGATATAGATAGATAATGGATAGATAGATATTAGACAGATAGATAGAAAGACAGATATTGGATAGATAGATAGATAGATAGATATTAGACAGATAGATATAGATAGATAATGGATAGATAGATATAGATAGATTGATAGATAGATATAGATAGATTGATATACAGTAGCTAGATATTAAACAGATATGATAGATATTGAATAGATAGATGATAGATAGATAGATAGATAGATAATGACAGAACAAAGCATTTTGGGATGTTGTCTGGATCTATGACAATTGTCCTTTCCCACAATGCTAATACATCATTGTGATACCTGGACAGATCCACAACCCACGGGATACGAGTGTGTGACCCACGATGAAACACGTATTAGGCTGGGATCATATATGACAACTGTGATGTAAATCAGTGCTCGTCATTAGATGGGAATCAAGTGAATATTGAATAACTCGTTCCCTTTCTTTGTCAATCATCAGTGTAGAGTAGATCTGGGTCTCTCTCAGCCTCATGTACCTGGTATCATTAGTCTGTATGTCTTCTATTAGGGAGCACAGGACGATGTTGGGAGCAGTCATCCAGTCTATGGGTTGTTATCATGACCCCGGGATTTCTCATCATTATAGTCCCCCATGGCCCCTGCTCATCGCTGTAGATTATGGGGTTCGTTCTTTCCGATCTTCTTACTTTAGTTAGGAAGCAGCCCCAGTGATGGCGTCTACATCCTGTGCTCGGGATTCTCTCCTATACCCGATGTCAGAACTAATATAGAACCTGAAGCAAAACCGCCTCATATCTTAGTTGTCCAATTATATTTGTCAGCTGTACTAGAAAGTGCAGAAATAAGCAGAGGCCGGCCTGCAGGTATGTGTATACCGCTCCAGACCCCCAGAATACACACAGGGGCTCACACTGTCCCTCAGACTGGATGTGGCCGCAGCGCCACCGGCCCCATAGCAGCCACTGCCAGGACTGGAAGCGGAGCGCTACTCCCCTCCACCCTGTGACAGCAGCAAGACGACAGAATCCGCTGCTCTGCCCCTGTCTGCTGGAGAGCATCACACAGGTGAGAGTTACTCACAGGTACAGCCAACCAATCACCTTCTACACATCCAGAACAAGGTGCAGTCCAGGACAGATCTGATTGGCTGTCACCAAGAGTGCAGGTTAGCACATCCATGTATGTTATCCATATGTCTTGTCTATCAATCTATGTATCTGCTAATATAAACTAACCCCCATATATATATATAGACACACATAGACACGAACATATACTGTATGTCTATACAGATAAATATCTGTATTTTCTTTACACACATACACCAATTTAAGTTTCAGTCTGTGTTTCTGCCTATATTTAGATGTTCGGTATCAATCTCTATCAATAATCTATCCATCTATCTATCTATCTGTCTATCTATCTATCTATCTATCTATCTATCTATCTATCATCTCTCTCTCTATTCCATCCTAGTAAACATCTCATCACATACATTCAGCCGTGTAAATCTTCCATGTGTATAGTAAGAACCCCCCCCCTCCGCACCTGTATTATATAGACAGTCCCTGGGGTGTGCTGTAGGTGTGAAGACCCCCTGAATCTCTGGCTCCTCACAGCCTAGGCAGAACACTGTGCAGACCATGATGTGCCCTTGGCTCCTCTCACTGCTCCCTACTCTCCATCTCTTGGCTCCTCTCACTGCTCCCTACTCTCCATCTCTTGGCTCCTCTCACTGCTCCCTACTCTCCATCTCTTGGCTCCTCTCACTGCTCCCTACTCTCCATCCCTTGGCTCCTCTCACTAGTCCCTACTCTCCATCCCTTGGCTCCTCTCACTGCTCCCTACTCTCCATTTATTGGCTCCTCTCACTGCTCCCTACTCTCCATCTCTTGGCTCCTCTCACTGCTCCCTACTCTCCATCCCTTGGCTCCTCTCACTGCTCCCTACTCTCCATCCCTTGGCTCCTCTCACTGCTCCCTACTCTCCATTTATTGGCTCCTCTCACTGCTCCCTACTCTCCATCCCTTGGCTCCTCTCACTGCTCCCTACTCGCCATCCCTTGGCTCCTCTCACTGCTCCCTACTCACCATCCCTTGGCTCCTCTCACTGCTCCCTACTCTCCATCCCTTGGCCCCTCTCACTGCTCCCTACTCTCCATCCCTTGGCTCCTCTCACTGCTCCCTACTCTCCATCTCTTGGCTCCTCTCACTGCTCCCTACTCTCCATCCTTTGGCCCCTCTCACTGCTCCCTACTCTCCATCCCTTGGCTCCTCTCACTGCTCCCTACTCTCCATCTCTTGGCTCCTCTCACTGCTCCCTACTCTCCATCTCTTGGCTCCTCTCACTGCTCCCTACTCTCCATCTCTTGGCTTACTGCTTAGTCTCTGCTGAACAAGAAAAACATGGCTTAAATATTGTGCAGATAGGAAATGCAGAATAACAATAATAAGAATAATGAATAATATTCACATATAATATTTATTTGAATACAGAGAGATCAGGGAGAGCCGGGCTCTGGGAATGGTGGGCAGCTTCTTCAGGACTTTTCAGTGTTGGAGATTTGCTTCTGTCCTGTGAAAGCTGCCACTGATTTTTGCAGTGAGGGAGCATCAGACACAAGAGCTGACACTCAGACTCTCCTCCATGTACAATCTGCTGCACTAATAGACTACTGGAAAGTTTTATTCTCTGGCACCTAAAGCTGGGATGGCCACCAACAAGCTGAGAGGCTCCATGATGCAGCACTATGGTTGGAGAGGATAGTAAATACTGGACCTTTATAGTAAGACCCAGTCCTGGCAGACCTGACCGTCTGAGCTCCAGTGTATTGGAGAAATATATATATATATATATATATATATACAGTTAGAAGCGATCTCCCATTCCACATCGGTGTCTGTCTCTGGCTGAGGTAATGAGGAGGGGGCTCTGCACCCCTTGTCACCACTTGTCCATCAGGGAAGGCTCCATTAGTGCATAACAACCTTTTGTTTTGCTTAACAAAATCCGGGCCCCTCCTACCCAATGATCAGGAATGGGTTGGTTTGAGCTCTCACACAAATTGGTGGTGGGCTCTCCAGGCAGCTGTGCTGACCAAGCGCTGGAAGGCTGAGCAGCATCAGAGCAGACCTCCTTACTAGCCTGTCCCTGCTGAGGAGCGCTGCCAAAGGAAGTTCTCCTAACTTTTCCCACCACCATCATCATCATCAGCAGCAGCAGCAGTAGCAGCTCAACCACCAGATACCATGCTCCATGGCTGACTGTGCTGTGTTGTGATACTTCCAGGAGGAGATCACTCACATCTACTCCCTGACCTTCCCCTGTGTGTGGATGCTGGAAGAATCGTTGGGGTTCTGTATATGGAAATTGTGGGGTGCAGAACAGAAGAAAGTGCCTATCCCTTTCGACCAGCAGCCATGCTCTTCCATGGGATAACCGGGGGACATATACAAGGGATCATGGAGGAGATGGAGAGAAGGTCCAAGTCAGCAGATGGCCGCCTAGCCAAAACGATCCAGGTCAATGGAAGAGACACAGTGAGTACAGCATGTTACAGAGTCTCATTAACCTATCTGTCTATGTATCTATCTATTATCTATCTATCTAGCTATCTATTAATCTATCTATCTATTAATCTATCTATTATCTATCTATCTATTAATCTATGTATCTATCTATTATCTATCTATCTATCATCTATTATGTATATATCTATCAATCTATTTATTATCTATCTATCTATTTATTAATCTATGTATCTATCTATTATCTATCTATCTATCTATCTATCATCTATCTATTATGTATATATCTATCAATCTATTTATTATCTATCTAGTATCTATCTATTATCTATCAATCTATCTATCTATCAATCTATTTATTATCTATCTATCTATCTATCTATCTATTATCTATCATTCTATTATGTCCTTATTCTATCAATTATTTAATTTATCTAAAGCAAACAAATGGAGGCAGAAAACTTAAAAGATAAAATGCAAAATTAGTGGACTTTATTGAGCCATTTTCTCTTTCTATCTAATATTTATTGTGTCTGTTTTGTGTTAATAGTTTTCACTTTGGTACTATGCAAAGATGTAATAGGTTCCTATTTTATATCTATCATGTGTCTTTTTACTATTTCATATTCTATCTATCTATCTATCTATCTATCTATCTTTCTATCTATCTATCTATCTATCTATCTATCTATCTATCTATCTATCATAGTTGTGTTATTCTTATGCTTGAGGTTCTGTCTCTGGAGGTAGAAATACGACCAATATTATTCCGCAGCTTGATGTGATCATACACAGCATATATCACAGATGTAGCAGACTTACAGTAATGAAATCACGTTAAATATTCAGTACATAGCTGTAAAAAAACCATTGCACATGATACTGATATCATTCTGTAGATAACACAGGTAATATTTCATTTGTATTTCTAAATTCCAAGTATAAATTAATTGAACAGAAAACAACATGTAAGATCCTGCTGTTTATTAGTTTATTTTATATTAAGTATTAATACTATTATCCTGCAGACTTTTGTTACAGATTGTTCCTGATATGCAGAACAGCTGAGAGGAAAACTCAGAAATTCTGAATTCCTGCTAAATATTAATTTCGTTTGCTTTACATATTTCTAAATTATTTTAGAACTGATTAATTCATCTACTTTATTCCTTTTATTTTAGGGGACATGAAGAAAAATTTAGTACTTTTATTTTTGTCAGTTCAGTTGAGTTATCTATGTATTCATAATAACCAAGCATTAAATAGAAATATGAATTCCAACAATTTTTTTAATTAAAATAATATATGCATCTAAAAAAATATAGGAAGTAGATCAAGTAAATATAATTTATTAAATTAAAACATATTTTTAAACGAATAACATATCTTTGATATAATACATATGATTATTATTATTTTATTATTATTATTTTGCAACAATCAATAGATACAAATACCAGGCTACAGCTATATTATAAATATACAAATAATCTAAAGTAAAATAAACCCTAGAAAGGAAGACAATGTTAATTGGGGTCAGAATAAAAAAGAGATTAGACAGAGATCAAGCCTCATTAGTGGATAAGGGATATTTTTCCTACTTTAATAAGCTCTCTGGGGAGATACCCAGACAGATACTAATGTGTTAATACCTCTGAATTGGAAGGATCTGTAGGCTTTATAAGCAGTGTCTCAATCAAACCAGAAAAAAAAATCAGTATTTGTGCAGAATGAATCCAGAATAAAGAACTATAGGAAACATCTAATTATTTGTTCGCAGAACTATATGTAGTATTATTGTTGGGGATTTTATGGGAGAGGAAGGAGGGCAAACAAGAAGTGTAGGATTGAATGGCAGCACAAACCATAAACTGATTGCTAAAGAGACAGGAAGCTGTGCAAAACACATTTTTATGTTCAATAAATATCTTTTTTTGACATTTAGTATAGATTTTATTTTTTTTTACTTCCAAACAAAATAAATGTGTGCACTTTTGAAAAATAATTAAGAGAACAAGTGAAGCCATCACTTCAATGTAAAGGAAGTGAAAGTGAGGTCGGGTTTACATTTTTATTTGTTTTGGGTACAAGTGATTCCAAGTAATTAGAGGAATAAAATGAATTCAATTTGCATAAGATTATCCAACCAGTTTTTTTTTTGATCCAGTGGTATCCAAAGGTGTTGCCAAAAGTCATACTGTCTATTTGTTTTATCAACCTATAAAAAATAGATTCTTTCAATGTTTAATTCTTTTTACACACTTAAATGTTAAGCCTCCCCTTAGATAATCATTAATAGTTATATCTGTTCTTTATAACTTTCATGTAAATTTATAAATATAATATTATTGCTTCAAAGTACCATGAATTTTTATATATTTCCACTCTGTGCCATTGAACACATAATTTTCTTGTGTTCCTTTTTATTGCCAGCATATTATTATTATTATTATTATTATTATTTATTTATATAGCACCAAGGAAATGGTGCTGTACATGGGAAGGAATTACAGATATCACTTAGAGTAAATTAACAATCACAGACTGGCTTCTTTATATTGTCATGTGTTAAAGAATTTAAATACATTTTCACACTTTTGTGTCATATATAATTTCCCCAGACTTAAGCTACTGAACAATTTATGCAAAACTATAGGACCGGACGGTTGGTTAGTGTCTCTGATAATCATTTACAATTATTTAAAAAAAATGTAGCTAGATAAACTTATCAATCTATAGATCTATCTATCTATCTATCTATCTATCTATCTATCTATCTATCTATCTATCTATCTATCTCATATCTATCTCTCTATAGATCTGTCTATAGATCTATCTATTTATTGTCTATCTATCTATCTATAGATCTATCTATCTATCTATCTATCTATCTATCTATCTATCTATAGATCTATCTATCTATCTATCTATCTATCCCATATCTATCTATCTATCTATCTATCTATCTATATATCTATCTATCCATCCCATATCTATCTATCTATCTATCCATCCCATATCTATCTATCTATCTATCTATCTATCTATCTATCTATCTATCTATCTATCTATCTATCCATATCTATCTATCTATCTATCCATATTTCTTAATTATTTCATTTCAATAATGTACTATTGCATAGAGCGCCTTCCTTCTATTTTGTGTTACTCATTCTCCATTGCTTTGTTCTTTTAGTGTGCTTTCTATCTATATTTCACTTTTACGCAGTTTCAGTTCCATTCTGGATCAGCAAAAGTTGCTCCACATTCCTACGTCTTTTGTGGCTTTATTTTCTAAATTATTCTAGATGAATGAAGCAGAGAAATAAGTCGCCATCGTTACATTCTCTGATAATATCACTTTTTCATTTTATTGATGTGGTGTAGTAAAAAATATTCTATGGTTTTTATAGGTTTATAGGGCTCCTTTTCATTATTTCAATGCTATCTATTTAAAATAATATATTTAAAGGAAAGGAACAAGTTGTTGTTTTTAATTTCAAGGGAGCAAAACTGTTGGTCAATAGCTGGCAATAAAAATATTACTGTAATATTCCTAATATGAATGCATGTTAATGTAGCAATATTATAGGAATGAAACCTTAACCGGTGATCATTTCCTATCTGCAAACATTGTAGTATACTAAATGTATGATAGTAATAACAGTAAATCACACTAGAAAGATAGCTGTATATATATATATGTGTAATGTGCATATATATATATATATATATACACATTGTTAAAGGAAACATTACTAGGTGTTATAAAGGTTTAATAATGTAACAACAAGGTGTTAGAGTATGATTGTATAAATATATATTTATATATACATATACACATTTATAAATATTCTAACATCTTACTGTTACATTATGACACCTATATAACACCTAGTAATGTTTTCCTTAACAACAAATAACATTTCATTTTACAATTTTCCTTCCAATGCAGATTAGCTAATGATATGAAATGTAACTACTTGATTAATCTCATTCTTCTTCATTTTGATAAAATACATATTTTTTGTACCTTGGTAAAGATGATAAAATATCTGTATCAAATCAGAGTTTATCTGGTTAATAACAGAGGATAGCCCCCTAAAATAGAAAAAATATCCTTAAACAATATCCTTCCTCTTCTGACAAGTTGCTACATGTTTGAGCCCACTCATCTGTTTCTATTGACTTTTGGTTGGCCATAAGGATGGCCGCTGTTACAGCTCTCACAAAGGTTATCACCCTGCTGCCTGAAAGTGCTGAACGGATGGATACATGCTTCGGTCCACATTTAACCATTCTTAGCTTAATTAGCCATTCGCATTTTTTGGAGAACTAGATGACAATACTGCAGTGTCGACTGTTTTATAGTTTTTCCAGAAATGGACAAAGCAGAAAATTGGGTGAAGGTAGTATTTTAAACTTGGAAATATTCTTTAACTCTAACACACTGCTGATGTTATTCTGTAAGTAATGCATGTGTAAATGAAGAGCTGTGATGATATAATTGGCAGCTATAATATCTGGATCTATCAGGGAAACAAGCATATTTAATGCGTAAAGGCTAAAGCATCACAAATTACAATAGATATCATGGACTTAAGTAACGCGTATGGGAGAATTTGGCCTTCTACTTTTGGGATTAAGTATCCCTATAGTAAACAATTTGGGATACATTACCCAATCTGTATTTCAGTTACCCTGCTCTGCTCTGTTACCACTCTTAGGCTATGTGCCCACGTTAGTGTTTTTAAACGCTCAGGAAACTGATCTCCTTCCCAGAAAACGCGCGTTTTATCTCCGCGCGTTTCTTGCGCGTTTTTGATGCGTTTTTTTGCGCGTTTTCTGGGAACATTGGAAATGGCTAAAAACGCTCAGCTATGCGGAAATTAATGAGCATGCTGCGTTTTTAGCCGCTAAGCGATTCCTGAGCGTTTAAAAACGCATGCATTGGCACAAGAAGCCAAAAATGCATTAAATTTAATTGGATGCTTCTTTTAAGTGTTTCTGCAGTGTCTGATCCGGCACAAACGCTGCGGAAACGCTTAAAAAAGCGCAACGTGGGCACACAGCCTTACTCTCTTAGTGACATTAATCTTGTAACAACCTTCTCTCTTTGTCTTTTGTATGATAATAATAAACTATTACAATGATCAGAAAACCATCTGGTGATCTGAAACCTTGGTGCTCATCAACAGATTGGTGATCAAATATTTACTGGCTGCATCCTGGTACAGACTTTCAATCAGATTGTCGGCAGACATAGCAAAAACCATAGGGCTGTCTGTCCAGCACCAATGGATTGGCCCATATAGAAGGTATGCTGTATATCCTTATCAGTTTACAATAATCCCCCCTATTTGACCTGTGACATTTTTGGTTGATGTCTGGGTCAGAAGAACTACTGCCAAAATATTCCTGCGTTACTTATAATGTGTAACAAACGTTAGAGTCTCCACACTATTATTTGCTTAACTGATTTATCCTATTTAATTTTAAAGAAGAAAAAATATTTCTTTAATAAATCTAGATATTAGAAATATTAAATAATCAAACATAGAATAATGTAGTGTAATCTTCTCCAGCACACTTTTTCTTTGCCTGGTTTCCATATAGAATAAAGTAGCAAGCGCTTTCATACATTTAGGTGTTTTCTGCTCTGTAGCTTTTCCTAGGCTGGATGTAGAATTTCTGTATAAGGACGCATGTTATGGTCATCATTTTCTGTACTTGTCCGCAATATTCCTAGTATAAACTGTGTTTTCTAATAAATTAACAAATTATGGAAAATACCAAAAAATAGCACGAGGAAAGGAAACAGTCACATCTTCACTTTTCCTATCCCAGGTCAAGGCCTAGATGGTCTCCTTGACTGATTATTACTAAGCAGTAGAGCAGACACACATGCTCTTTATTTTCAGTGTTGGCCCTCCTGAATATAGCAAGGTCTGTCCTCCAGCACACATTGTCATCTATTAACTGTTTGTCTCCTTGCAACCACAGAGAATGCCGCCACTCAGCCCGGAGAAGCCAGCTCTGTGTGCAGGATGTGGAGGGAAGATCTCTGACAGATACTACCTTTTGGCTGTGGATAAGCAATGGCATCTCCGCTGTCTGAAATGCTGTGAATGTAAGCTGGCCTTGGAATCAGAACTGACTTGTTTTGCAAAAGATGGAAGCATATACTGTAAAGAAGATTACTACAGGTACAGCATTGTGCATACGGTCACAATAAGCTTCTCTAACTTGTGGTGGACTCAATCCTCTAAGACACTTTCATGAGACAAAATTTAGTAAGCCAAAACCAGGAGTGGCTCCATATTATAGAAGAAGCCCAAATCTTTACATTTTAGGTTTTCATGGTTTATGTGCCAAACCTAAGATGGGCTACGAAATACTGATGCATAATACTGTCCAAAATATGCCTATGTGAATGTGGCCTTACACGGCATACATCCATGGATAAGATGATCTATTGCCCTTTATTTCATATACATAAATATTTAGAAGAGCGAGCGCAGATATGTCGAAGAAAGTGGCTACCATGTTCACACCCAATTTCGATTGTATTATAAGCTTGGCGTTACATTTTTACATACAGGACATATGCCATAATAAGGTGTAATAGGCAAGACATATAATAAGGTATAAAAGGCTGTGATTCATCCACAACAAATAGATCCAGCAATAGAAGCTAAATATTGAGCCTTGCCCAATGGAAGATCCTCTAGTTGGCCATACTGACCTGATGTCAAGAGAGCCCCAGAAACCCTTTGGTGCCTGCCCACATCTTTAAAACCAAAATTGGCCTCAGGGATTCTCCTTACCTGGACTTGATTACTGCTGTGGTCGCCACTTCCAGTTCTTAAGCAAGTTTTCTTTGACTTTTATGCCAAAAGCAATGATTTCTCCCTTATATGTTTTCATTTAGCAAACTGTTAGGTTTCCAAAAGTTTTATTTTTTTAATTTTATTCATTTGTTTATTTTTATGTTTTAATCGTTATGAATATTTTATATTGGGATCCCAAGAAATATATTCTATTGTTGTGTTACTGGAATAATTTTATATTTTTCTATTTGTAAAATACATAATCTCTCATTTATTAAATGACTTTAGATATAGAGGAAATATTACAAATTATATACACTGATTATATATAGTTTATTTGCTGCACGTAACAGAGTTTCACAATTAGCCTTTCTTGTAAGTATCTCCCCAGGTAACATGAACAAAAAGTACAATATTGATGAAAAACAGGGTTCAAAGATGCCTGGAATGTGGGCAGAGAAAGCAGTGAATATAAATGTATGCAAAATACATAAGGTGGAATTTATCAAAAACTTTGTAAAACTATTTTGGCAAAAAAAAGTAGCAGATTTTTAAATATTTGCATCAAAAGTTGTCACCATTATTTAAAAATTAATGAGAAAAGTGGATGGTGGAAAGGGAAGAGCCAATGAGTTTCCAGTAGATTTACAAACACTGGGAATCTTTATTCATACGTTCTTTGATTTCATGTATGTGAAAAAAAGAGGATCAGTTATTTTGATGAATCAGATTATCTTCATTGCTTAGTCACTGTGTCAATTTCTACCATCTGTGATTTTCTCAGATGCCAAAAAAAAAAATTACTTAACTTCTCCTATCCATTTCCATGGTTTCAAGTACATGGCTTACACATGGATGCCATCCGTGTGCTGTCTGCGATTTTCACAGACCCATAGAACTGAAGTGATTGGGTCCACGGTCCACAGACTATAACTGGTGAAAACCTCGGATGTCTGAATGAGGCCTTAAAGACAGAAACTGGTGGGAATTCCACTGCTGATCTAAGTTGGCTCATACGAAGGATTTAACTTTCTGTATTTAGAACTTTTTTGTTTAATAACATTTTTATTGATTTTTTAATAACACCACAATCTCGGTTGTAAAGCAATATGTCCTGAAAAATATCTGGAAAGAGAAATATGCAAAGGAGGAATATATAGAACAGAGGAACGGGGTGGGAAAAGATAAGAAAAAGGGGGAAGAAATCAAAAGGAGAGGAAGTATCCTCAACAAATATTGTTTAAAAAATATATGGACCCCTGTCAGAATGAGTCAAAAGAAGGGTCAGCATTACTTACAAGTGGAGAAGATTGGCTTTACACTATTTAAAATATTTCTTTATTTTATGTTTTATTTTTTGTGGTTTGTTCGGCCAAATAATATTGTTCTTATTATTGATGATATCATATTTTCACAAGATTATTACACCTAAGGTACACTAAAATGATAGGCAACTTCTCCCTCCTCTATGGATAAGTTATAGGTTGGATGAGATTGGAAGCGATACATGTAAAAAAAGTGACATTGTCGAACTCTATTTAATATATTCACAGGACTTATTTTATTTAAAGCATATTAAAGCCCATTTGGATTGATTTAATTTAAGGTGCCCTCAGTGAATGAATGTTTTGCTTGTCTCCAGAAGGTTTTCGGTGCAGAGGTGTGCTCGGTGCCACCTTGGCATTTCAGCTTCAGAGATGGTTATGAGAGCAAGAGAGTCCGTCTATCATCTAAGCTGCTTCACATGCACCACGTGCAACAAGACCCTGAGCACAGGAGACCATTTTGGCATGAAGGAAAATTTAGTATATTGCCGAGTTCACTTTGAGCTCTTGGTCCAGGGAGATTTCCATCCTCAACTCAACTATACTGAGCTCTCAGCCAAAGGTGGAGGACTGTCCGCACTTCCCTACTTCACCAATGGAACAGGTGCCGTCCAAAAGGGGAGACCCAGAAAAAGGAAGAGCCCGGCACTGGGTGTAGACATCATCAACTACACTTCAGGTAAGATCCTGTCAAATTGTTTTTAGGGTAGAGTAAAATGATCATCCATAACATGTTGGAAAGTTTGTATATAGTAATAATAATAATAATAATATAAAATAAAAATAACAATTCTCTTTAAGAGGGCTTTCCACCATTGGGTACAATTTTTTTTTTACTTAAATGCATGTATTTGGGGCTGAAATAATTTTTGCAATTGGGTTTCATGAAAACAAAAGCACCATTTGGCTTGTAAAGGATCTGTGTTTCTCTGGACATTCAACTTTACAGCCTTTGGTCATGAATCAGCTAAGGGAACCTGATACAAAAAAAAGGATAAAACTCCCAACTAAAAGTAAGAACGAACTCACTGACGGATTCTTAACTTTTTTCAGCAGCCAACAATAAATAGTGCAACCCAGAGACCATAGGAGGCAAAGAGTGAAAACATTTAAGTTATACCTAATTGCAAAAATTATTTTTAGCCCTAAATACATGCATTTCAGTAAAAAAAAATGTCCCCAAATGTGGACAATGCCTTTGAAACAAATTTTGCATTACAAACTCCATGCATATGTAAATACTGTAGATCTCTTAGACTGGATGAAGCCAGTGTACTTATTTTGAAAATCCATTTCAGAATTGTTGTGTCATCAATTTTTTTTCCAGCTGGGACTCAAATAAATGCTTCCTAAATGTTGCTGTCTACTTAAAGTTTTTTCAAAATTGGAAGTTATCCACTATCCAGATCCAAACGTTACTGATTGATAAGGATCTGACTGCAAGGACCCCCAGTAATCTGGACAATAGGTCTCTGGAACCCCAAGAACAAGGTTCTGCAGGGCTCCATCTTTGATGAAGCAAAGGTGTGCATGTGCAAACTCCACTCCAGTCATTGTCCATGGAACTGACGTAAAAAGCCCCATACAGTGCTCAGTTTTCTCCGACAGTCCCATTGATAATGAATGTGGTGGAAAATGAGCATGTGCACCTCTGATCTACTCTAGAAGGGGCTCTGCGGAGCATCATTCTCTGGATTCTGGAATCCAATTCTAAAGCGCCTAGAAGAGATCCCAGCGGTCGGACCCCCAGCAGCTGGCTAGTCATCCCTTCTTTAAGAGATCACAACCCTTATAATATAGTCATAATCTCTGCAAGGCATCACTGCCTACTGTCTCTTCATCTTCATACCCATATGAATTCAATGAATATGTTCTTACAGATGCTTTATTACATTGCCCAGGCCTAAATGACACCATGTTTTATAGCTCAGAGCTGCATTCACAATTCTGCTGGCTGCCAGAGTCCATAGAAGTCGCCAGACAATGCATTTCAGATATATATAAATAAAGTACTGTATTTGCAAAGTTATTAAAGCGTTTATCTGGGTTTGATGACCTTCCCTAATCAATACCAGATTGGTGGGGGTCTGATACGGGA
This sequence comes from Dendrobates tinctorius, assembly GCF_039654945.1. Taxonomy (NCBI): domain Eukaryota; kingdom Metazoa; phylum Chordata; class Amphibia; order Anura; family Dendrobatidae; genus Dendrobates; species Dendrobates tinctorius. Next base: position 56,527,874 of record NW_027361697.1, read on the forward strand.
AACCGCCACAGATCGATTAGTTTCAGCTCTGATGGCTCTGACAAACTGAGGATACATACTCATCACTGAGAACTGCAGATTAGCTCCTATTAAAGTCATTGTGAATGGAGCCTTACTGTTCTGCCTTCATTCAATGTTTACATCTAGTCTGGTGGCCACTGGAGCTTAAAAATAGATGATTGTTGGGGTGCCGGGTGTTGGACCTCCACCGATCTAATAGTGATGACCTATGCTATAGTATGTCATCAATATTGTAAGCCTGGACATCCCCTTTAAGAATGTCCTGCAGATTGTATTTCTATAATCTGTAAATGATGCTCAAAAGTGAACCTGTGCTGTTAACGTAGTAAAGGGAGTTGTCAACTTTAAAGGATATCTTTAAGTGTGTCCCTGGTGTAAATATATAAATAACTTAGCAGTGCACTATTATTAACAAAGTTCCATTGATCGACCTGTTTTACCACCTCTCCTTTTCGGCCCCAACACAGAAGAGGGCTTTCTGTTTCTGGCCTGTCATCAGTGCTCTGGGTTATAGGGGTTGTCCACTACTAGGACATCCCCTCCTTGATATAAATGCTTGGCCCCGATGAAATAAACAAGCCTATACTCACCTCCGATGCCGACGCCATTCCCACGGTGTCAGCACTCACGCTCTCTGGGCTCTCGTGCAGTTGTTGTGACACGTGACCCCGGTGCCCAATCAGCGTTGGCATCAATATCTCCACCTTCGTACGATTTGAACGTGAACAGGAAGTCCGGGCCGCAGCTGATCTCTCACTTCCTTGTGACGTTCAATTCATAAAAAGGCAGGGACAGTGATGCCAGTGCTGATTGGGCCCTAGGGTCACGTGTCACAGCAACTGCATGAGAGCTCTGAGACCACGAGGGCCGATATTGCTGTAACAGCGCCGGCACGGGAGATGAGTATAAGGTTTTTTATTTTATCAGGGCCAAACACAGGGAGTGAGAGAGAAATTGTCCTAGTAGTGGGCAACTTTTAAGGGGACCAACTGACTGCTCATTTCAATGACTAAGCCCGTCCCCTTCTTTTTCAAGTCCGATGTGCAGAGAGAGGGGGTTGGCTTCGCTATTGAAATGAGACATTGGCCTTCCTCCTTCACACATTGCACTTATGATGTTCCATCACAGGTAATGCACTCCTGTGTTGGGCAGAGGGACGCAAGTGAAGCTGTCAGGATACGGCAATGTCTGTGAAACAGGTCATCAGTGGAGATATGCCACAGCAAGTGTGTGTGTGTATATGTATGGAACAAAAATAAAAGAAAATTGTATATATATATTAATACCACAAATCCTTTAAGAAAATAAGTTTGCAGGAGTCATGAAAAAAATGGTCCGAAGAAAAAAATAATTATTATCCTAAATCCCCATCTATTTGATACCATAATCTAAACTATTTTCTAATATACTTAAAAAATCTGTATCATTCCCTAACTACACTAAGTGCTTTTTTAATTTTTTTTTTACAACTTCCTTTTTGATGATGCTTTATTTGAGAATCCTAATGCATGCTGGGTGACTGGAGTAATGAGCTGGCAGGAGAGAGCGTTGTCAGAATACCCAGCATGTAGAGATGAGCGCCGCCCCTGCCAATGATGTCACTGGTCTCTTCATGATGGGTGTTCTAACACCGCTCTGATGCCGGCTCATTACTGCTGATCTGAGCCGGCAACAGTGCGCGCTGTCATTGTGCACATCGCACAGTGCATATTGCGTAGAAACTAGCCCAGCCCCTGAGCGTCACAGATGACTCTTCGCCTCAGGGAGGGGCAGAGGCTATGGCAGTGACTGCAGCCTCTGTCTCCTTCACGCAGTGGGATTCTCAAACGAATCATCATAAAAAAAGAAGTAGTAAAAAAAATAAGATCATCAGTTAGATAGTGTAGTTAGGGAAGGATGGGGAATTTTTAAATCAGGTATATTAGAAAATAGTTTAGATTATGGTATAAATAGATGGGGATTGAGGAGAAAAATTACTTTGGACCTCCGACCACCCAAAATAAGATTTATTTTAGGATATCACAGGCCACCTTTTCAGTGCTTAATACTTTTCAGAGCCAGACAGGCCCAGTCTACTTTCCAGACAATTGTGACATTTGCTAGCCAGTATTACGGAGCTGACCTGCGTTTTCTCAGACTCAATTAAACTCCAAGATCTGCTCTACAACAATTGCATTAGTTCTGCTTCAGCTTCTCATTGACGAACACTATAAATGAAAGCAAAAGCTGCCATATACTTTGGATGTGGGGCTTAGATGCATTTGTGTATGATGCAATGCTGAATATGTGTACTAGTGAAATCTAATTAGTATGAAAGGGCAGAGATCGCCAGAAAATGGCCTGTTGATTAAATCAGGATTTTGTGTTTGAATTTATTTTTAAAAAGTTTTGACAATTTTTTTTCATATGCCAATCTTTAAAGTAAACTTTTGTGACAATTTTTTGTGACATCTTACTGCCATTTTTATTGCAAGCAGGTTTGTGGGGATCTAGGACTTAAGACCCCACTGTCTATTCCTTCTGCTGAATCCGAACTCCACTTTGTGTGCGCTTCTGTGTGCTGAGCTGTGTACTTCTCTGGTGGATTTTAATTGATCAGTGGTGGGGTCAAAGGACAGGACCCCCAATTTGATTGAAATTAAAAAATGGCAGCAAAATTTAAAATATAGATTTTACAGGTTTACTTACTCTTGTATCTTGTATCTTAATCTTGTACTTTCACATTGGCCACTGGGACTTTTTTAAACTCCTACTTCCTGTTTTTTTCAGGAAGAGTTTTCAGCAGCCTCCTTATCGTCAGAGGCAGGATCATAATTAGTGATAACACATGTATACACAGCTAATAACACAGGATCTACCAATAACAGTAGGTGATTTCACACATGACCCTGCTCCCCTCCCTTCTTAATGCCTGTTGCACACCCTCATTAGATGCTTCACTACAAAATATAGCATCTTAGTCTGTTCATTGTTGATTTTATTAAACAGAAAGTTAGTCTATAAAGCCCCAGTGGCCAGTGTGGAAATGGCAAGATTTTAATTCTTTTTTAAATACAGATTGTGATATAGAAATAAAAATGTTGCCAATTTTTTTAAAGCAACTTTAATACAAAAACCTGATTTAAACAATACGTCTTTTTCTGATGATAATTTCCCTTTAATGTCTATATAAGCTTGATTTTGCAACTTTGTCTAATTAGGTTATTCCTAGGTTTCCTTTATATTGAATTCACACCTGTAGTTCAGATGAAGTTTTTGGTGGATACAAAACATGTATTATTTTTTCCTCTATACTTTATCTTCCTTTTCTATGTGTTCCGGGCTTTGGTTATAAAGAAATTGTACTTAAAACATCATCTGAACTGAGTGACTCTAACATAATTCCCAGTCTCTTTTCTATTAGTGCATAATAAAATCTTACATATATAAATGTCCTGCAGCTGTCAGGTGACTGGAACAACCAGTCAGCAGAGAAACATCCGGGGTGTACGGATGTAGTCACCTGACCACTGCAGACAATCACAGGCCTAATTTGTCCTGTGGCAGAAGACTGGTGACATCAATGTGTCTGGTCCAGGCTCACACCACCAGAGCGGTCTGCGCTGGATCCATGGAGGAGAGCACAAGTGATCATGACACCATTTTGTTGTCTTTAGCTCATCCTTGCCACTTGTATCTTTTCTATTTAGGCAGGATGACTGCTTTAATGTTTCTCCCATATACTATAACTTCGCTGCAACCTAAACAGGCAGGAAACAACTTCACAGTCAGCTCAGAGCCAAACAGATGATGCAGGGCAGGCATGATGGAGATGACAAGCTGCAGGACTTGGAAACATAGAGGAGGACCTTCAGCCTATATAAAATGAGAAAACAATTCAAGTGCATGTTGTAGTAGAGTGTCTAGACCCAGGCATTGCGTAAATGTGAATCCTCCAACACTATTCTGTTTAATTAAATAAGTCCTAGTTGAATTTCATAATGCATGGTGGGCCACCAAAAAGAAACCCTCTCTCCCTGTGCGTTTTTTTATAGGATATAATTTATTGGCCTTTATACATTAAAAGTCTCTTATAGTAGAAATGACTTTGTTGCCAATAGCAACCAATCAGAGCTCTACTTTCATTTTACCAGAGCGGTATAAGAACAAAATCAAGCCCAGTGTATCTTTCCCTACCAGTCGGGTGGCGCTCTTTGCGGAGAGCAGTGGTGTTTAACTTGCCATAATCGATTCATCAAAGATCTTTTTTTACACAGCCATAATATGATATTTTTGACACTGTAACATCCATATCTGAACTGTGAAGATTACTTCAACTGTCTAGACTGTGTGGCACCTTGATTGTGGATAACACTGGACAACACAAGAGGCGTTATATTTAGCATTCTGGGATTTGTGGTGCTGTCCAGGCAGGAACCTTGTGAGTTGACTCCTGAACAGGTCTCATTAGCTCTTTGCATTCAGCTACAGCTGTTTAAACCTCTAGCAGTTTGTTTCAAGTTGCCAGTTATAGGTGATGCTTGCTTTGGTTATCGCCTGTTGTTCTACGCTAATTTAATCTATTGATTCTGTCTTTGACCTCTTTTTGTGTTTAGACTATCCTACTACTGCCTTATGATTTTGTTCCTGATGCTGATCTCTTGGTACAGAAATGCCATTCTGACTATTCCCTGCCAGCTCGCTCCTCTGGCCAACAGTCAGTCAATAGATGCAGACCAAGGAGCCCTGCATATGTCCAGATCCCTATATCGGAGTTAAAGGATTAAGGCCAAGGTTCCATTGGCTAGACAGAATGACTTAAGCAAAGCCTGTCTGTGGAAGCCCTTTTAAGAGCTGTCAGCCTTCCATTGACAGTGCACTGTTCCATGTGTGGGGAGGTTGAGCTGGGTGCGGTTCGGTCTGTAATAGGAGACAGAGTAATTGACAGTAGGTATCATTTGGCTGTCCGCCATCAGAGGTCACTGGAGAGCCCCGACTGCAATGGTTATGTAACTGTCAGATGAGGGTTACATAACTGCCAGAGGTCAAGATGACTCTGATTGGGCGAAAGTGACTGTCAGGTGACAGTGGGCGGGGCTACCTGGACTAGCTGAATAAATACTGAGGTAAGCTTCTTGAAGCTTCAGTCAGCCAGAGGAGCTCACAAAGAAGCAGGGTCTGTAACACAGAGGAGACCCCTCAGAGACTTTCTGACTGTAGAAAATGGTCACGGGGGGTGACCCTACAGCACATTGGTCACAGGAAGAGATGGCCGGTGAGGGCCTGGTGTACGGTGGACTTTGTAAGGTGAAACGCCGTGGTGGATTGGACTAGGGCAGCCACGGTGGATAGAGCCACGAAGTACGCCTGATGGAGAAAGTGAACAAGTGAAGGTGCCCGGGCCTGTCTGCAGTAGTAAAACAGTGTAAACCATCTGTCATATATGGTGCTGGTTGTCTTAAGGGTGGCAAATGAAAGCAAACCCTGTTGAATACATTTCCTGCCTCTGTCTCTTGCCTGTCGATGTCAAGAAGCGGGTCACCCCCCATTCCTGTGAGTACAGCACACCTCCGCCGCCTACCAGCCACATCTCCTAAATACCCACAGCACGCTACCCTCCGCCCCAGCCTGCCACCGGTCTCTACATATGCACCATGTGGTTTTCACTAGGTAGGGGGAGGGGGTTCTACAGATTCTATTAAACCCCAAAATAAATCTGATTTTAGAAAGTTTCTCAGATCACTCAGTAAGTGATTTCAGGCTGCTAGAATATTATTATTATCTGAAATGGTTTTCCAGTTCATAAAAAATGATAAAACTTTCCTAACAAGTTTCTAATGCTATAAACAGTACAAAAAGCCAGTATTGTCTATAAATTTTTTACCATAAAGGGCAGAATAGTAGAGGCAGACAGTTATTACTTGATATCAATGTAGTAATTACGTGGACTTCATCCTTCCTTTATTCATCATATAGCATGGTATATAGTGCACCACCATATATATTTTCAGAAAAGGTTCATGGCTGAGTACCTCTCTCACAGAAATCCCTGCATCTCACAACAGATCCGTATGGTTGGGGAATATTATGGCAATTACAGTATGACCTTGAAAGTACATTTTCCTTCAAGTAATAATACAGAGAAACTCAGCTCTTAGGCTCTTTTCTTGTGCGCCCTCTTGATGTTTATCCCTACAGTCAAAAAAGAGAATAACCAGCTAACCACTACCACTAGCCATAAAATTCCAAAGCATGGATGGAAAAATATTCAGAATTGAGAGTCCTCAGTGGTTGATACCATTTAATGGCTAACTGAAAAGATAGTAACACATTGCAAGCTTTCGAGCCGTTAAAAGGTATCAACCACTGAGGACTCTCAATTCTGAATATTTTTCTATCTACTGGCTAACACGGTACAAAGATATACAAAGCATGGATGGTGCCTTTTCCTGAACGCAGTAGAAACAGCATGGGAAAAGGTTCCAGCTCCACAGAAGAAAACTTTTCTTTATTTCGTGAAAGAATTTAAATCCAGCAGTGGAGGTAAAAACATGGCATGTCATAGTTTAAAAAAAGATGAAAAGTTCATGTTTTGGTGGTCAGATGATCGACCGGCGAATGTGTTTCTGGTGTATCCTATCCACCCTTAGTCATAATTCATGATTAAGGGTGCATACACCAAAAATGCACTTTGTAACGGTTTTTTAGCTATGACATGCCATATTTTTACCTCCACTGTTGGATTTAAATTATTTCACTAAATAGAGGTTTAACAAGAAGAGCTGATCCAGCCCCTGAATGGGAGGTCACTGATGAAATTCTTGACTCCAGAGGACAGGCATCTACAAACCATTGGGTGTACACAATGTTACCCCTTTTGTAAAAAAAACATTGACCCTTGAATGATGTTACTGGCTTTCTAAGACATAGCAGTTGGCATCATTTTTAGAACAAAAGCAATACAAAGTTTTTGCTTATTGAAAAATAAAAGAACAGGATAATCCTTTAAATTTGATAATTTTGTAAAGGATTTTAAGTTTGTTATCTGAGCTTCGATCTCTTTAAAAATTAATTTTAAAAAAATACATACCAGTACTATAAGTAAACCAATGACTGGCCCCATATTTATAAAGTGTAACCTTTATTCAAGAGTCTGGCACATTTGTTTTACAGTGACAAAAATAATAGAAAGTTTATGTGTTATAATAAAGTATTTGCTCCTTTAGGGAGGAGGGCCTGAGTGTCATTTCATTGTTTCTCTCATATGATCAAAACCATTCTCTAGGATCTTCTGACCTTAGAGTGCTTTCATTCTGGAAAATCCTCATAGTTTGTGATGTGTGATGCGCTCTGTGATGCGTGATGTAGAGGAACAGGCCACCTCCTGTGCTAATTATTTCCCATTATTTAGGAGTGACACTGGAATACCTTGGCCAACAACCAGCATTTAATAATCCAGCAAAACCCTGAGTGCAACAATATCTCATAACCCTTTCAATGCCACCAGAGAATTAAAAACATCTGCCATTTCTCACTAATTATCTTCTACTGTCACCCATTTGGATTAACTGACCCTTGCAAAGGCAAAATATTTATTTTATTTATTAAAGGAAATGAAATGGCCTCACCAATTAATGACATGTCGATTGCCCCCTATGCTATAGAATGCAGAAAAAATTATTGTTACATTCAAGCATTCAACCAGCCATCCATTGATGATTATACAGTGTTAATTTATAGTAAGTAGTGCTAGCATTCATAGACCAAAGACAAAAATGTGTTTGCTGTTGGGTAAATTTGGTATGTTATGCTGACAATTGAAGTTAATGAACAATCATGTAACTCAGGGCCAGGTCAAGGTGCCTTTATTCAGCAGCTCTGCTCTCTGGCTCATTGGGACTTTTTCTAAAACTTAATATGGCATGTCATATATTATTGGTCATTCTACGTTTACTTGGGAATCTTAACAAGATCAGGGCACTTCCTCTTTGGATAATTGTGTGAGACTTTTCAATGACTTTAGGTTTTTCTGGTAGTTGTGCTTGAATATGGTAACTTGTATGCAGATTTGTTAAGTAGAAACTAAACTTTTGTTCACTTAATTGATTAGTTAGGTGTTTTTGTAATATACTGTACTTCATTGCCTTATTTTGCCTCCTTCTCTCGCAAATTCCAATGTGCAGTTTTAGCCACACAGTCCAAACCTCCTAATAATTTGCTTTCAACTACTGCTCAGCAAGAATGTGTACCCTGTATACAATCACAGGACAGGACTTTCTCTGTCTGAGCCACTCTGCTTCCTTATTCAGACACAGTTTGTTTATAAACAGATTATTAATGTTGGCCGAGCAGCAGATGAAAGCAGATTCTTAGGGAGCTTGTACTAAGAAGTTAAAACAGCACTTCAGTTTGGAGTTTGGGAGAGAAGAATGCAAATTTAGGCAATGAAATATATTACAAAAATTCGTAAGTTTGCAAAGACTGATCAATAATTAAAAACAAGTAGAGTTATTCTCTTAAATGCAACCTTTCATAGCAAATCTTTGTACACATCAAAGGTTTTATTCATTAAAGTAATGTAGTATTGTTATGATAATCAATTGTTTTCTCATTGGTGGGTGTTCAATTCCTGTACCCTAAAGTTAAGTTAAAGAAGTAAAGAAGCACTACCATGATTTTTTTTCCCTAATCCTGTGTATATGTACATGTAGTGTAGTCCGGTATCTATCAGCACTCTGGTCCTTTAATGGGTGACATCACCGCTTTTCAGAGTTTCCGGGTCACTCTATGCTCTATGTGTGAGCCTGAAGTCTCAGTGTACACCTATGGGGCCTCGTTCTGAAGCTCCATAGACTTACAGTGTTAAAGCTACTTTGGATCACATAGAACGCAGCTTGACCCGGAGAGTCTGCAGAACGGTGACATCACTGAGAAGAAGAGCAGAACCTGGAGAATACTGCCATAGATGAGTACATTAACACACTACGTACTAGACTATATATGCATATGCACAGATATAGTGGGGGGGAATCTTTATGGGAGGACTTCTATAATGGAAATGCTTTGGTCCCTTCTTAGATATTTCCTTCTTATTTGGGCTCCTGGCCACTCTCACTGAGTAAGTTAAATGATGAAAAGTCCTTGGTATTTTCTTTTTCAGGATTAGCTCCATTAAAAATTATTTCATTAATATTCTGTAATCTTATGACATAGTATGTCTCTTTTATACAATTGTATCCTAAGAAATTGTAATTAATAGTAGTCTAACATTAATTAATGCCACTTGACCATGGTAAAACAGCTGGGTCAGAATACAGGGAAGGCACCTTCTGCAACCCCCCTTCCTAGGCTGGGTGGTGTTTATCAACCATTCACTAGCATGCCCCTGACAGTCTGTATTGAAATGGGTAGTGTATAATTTGCTCACCTCCAGATACCCACTGCGCTTCTGTAAGGAGGCCAGGGTGGTAGTTGTGGAAACAGGCTGTACTGTTCCCACACCCTGGTGCCCCACAGACAAAATACAATGTCCCTTCTGCTGCATATGCAGCGTGTGCAGCATAACACTTACAGTCACTGTCAGAGTCCTTTCCAGTTCTGTCACTCTGTCTCCACAAAACATCACAGAGTCGCAGTTCTTTTCCAACAGTTGAACTTTACTAAACAATAAGGCATCCATCACATTGACAGCACAGGTTAGACACAGAGACATCTTCTTGGCTTTCCCTGCCATCCAAGCAGGCCCTATCCTCTCTATCAGCTTCCCTTTCCCGGCAATCAGTGCCATATGTCTGGACAGTCCATGTCCCAACCGTGTCTTCCACGTCACGAGCTCCTTGTTAGCCCCTCGTCCAGTTCCAATTGGGAAAGGTGCCGGAAATGCCATCTCAGCGGCTTCCACCCTGGTTGTAGACCCCGGATCCCTTTTGGGGATGGTCCAGTTGAGCTGGTGCACAACTGCACTGTCCTCCACCTGGAGCCCCTTACTGCCGTCGCAGTTTTATGCCCATGGCTAGCAATCCGTCTGGGCTCGCTACTGCATACACCCTGCCCTGGGCAAGGCTGCACGGACTATGTTGCCTAAACAGGAAGTCCCTTTCCTATATTCCTTGCTCTGCACTGCCATGTAACTCCTCCCAGCTAAATAACCCCTTACTGCCTATCACTCCTATTTATTCTATTCTCTACCTCTAATGTGCCCCCCTCTATTCTAATTCCTCTACGGTCCTATGCTGTCTAAGATCCTATCCTAGCCCTAAGTCTATACACAGTACATGACATTACAGTACAATAACATTATATTTCACTTTAATAAACAGTGAGGTGCCCCGCATAATCCTGTGAGCAGCTACCAGAGAAGAGGAGGCACGTGAGGTTCCCCGCCACCTCCTTACACTTCCCTAATAAGTCTTTGAGGATCCTATACAGTCAAAAAGTCACTGACTATCTCTATACCTCGCTTTATCTCTGTACCTCTCATAGAATTCAGTGGAAGAGGCCAAATGCATACGCAGCCACCTATGTAGCTGCTATATTAAGGTGTATGCCTCTTCATGAATCTGGAACACTGCATGAATGGCGTACATCTCTGTGTGTGTTCCACCACAAATTTTACTCCAGCAGGATTTGTGGGGTAGCAAATGCCTCTCCTCATCATGAATTTGATAAGCAGTGATCACCACACATCGTCCCGCCCAACGTCACCCTCTTCTGTGGAGCTAGAAAAAACTGGCATGAAGACACCAAAAGTTGCAAAATTTAGGTGAATGCTTTGATGAATTTGGCCCATAATTTAGGCTGGTTTCACATTTGCGTTTTTTAGCGCTGGAAAAAAACGCATACCTGCGCATGCGTTTTTTCCCCTATATTTAACATGGGTGCGCATACCTGCGCGCTGGTAAGCGCATGTATGCGATTTTCATGCGCTGCGTTTTTTTGGGGTGTGCGTTGGTATTTTCCAGACGCAGCATGTTGCATTTTTTGGCCCTGCAAAAAAGCGCATGCGCACATATGCGCACGTTTTGCGCTAAAAATGGCCATTATAGCCTATGGATGCGCATATGTGCGCACTGGCATGCTCATGTATGCGTTTTTTTGCATATGCGTTTTTTTTTTTAACCATGGAATTTAGGGGTTTGGGTTAGAGTTAGGGTTAGTTAAGGGGGTTTAGGGTTAGGGTTATGGTCAGGGTCAGGGTTAGGGTTGGGGTTTGGGTCAGGGTTAGGGTTAAGTATGGTTTGGTTAAGGGTTAGGGTCAGGGTTAGGGTCAGGATTAGGGTTAAGTATGGTTTTGTTAAGGGTTAGGGTCAGGGTTAGGGTTAGGGTTAGGGTTAGGGTCAGGGTTAGGGTTAGGGTTGGGGTCAGGGTTAGGGTTAGGGTCAGGGTTAGGGTTAAGTATGGTTTTGTTAAGGGTTAGGGTCAGGGTTAGGGTCAGGATTAGGGTTAAGTATGGTTTTGTTAAGGGTTAGGGTCAGGGTTAGGGTTAGGGTTAGGGTTAGGGTCAGGGTTAGGGTTAGGGTTAGGGTCAGGGTTAGGGTTAGGGTCAGGGTTAGGGTTAAGTATGGTTTTGTTAAGGATTAGGGTCAGGGTTAGGGTCAGGATTAGGGTTAAGTATGGTTCTGTTAAGGGTTAGGGTCAGGGTTAGGGTTAGGGTTAGGGTTAGGGTCAGGGTTAGGGTCAGGATTAGGGTTAAGTATGGTTTGGTTAAGGGTTAGGGTCAGGGTTAGGGTTAGGGTTAGGGTTAGGGTAAGGGTTAGGGTTAAGTATGGTTTTGTTAAGGGTTAGGGTTAGGGTTAGGGTCAGGGTTAGGGTTAGGGTTAGGGTCAGGGTTATTGTTAGGGTTAGGGTTAGTTAGGGTTTAGGGTTTGGGTTAGGGTTAAGTATGATTTGGTTAAGGGTTAGGGTCAGGGTTAGGGTTAGGGTTAGGGTCAGGGTCAGGGTTAGGGTTAGGGTCAGGGTTAGGGTTAGTAAAGTCATGGTTTGGGTAGTGTGAGGGGCCACCTAAAAATGTTGGAAAAAAACGCAAACGCGGTAAAAACGCACTAAAAACGCATACAAACGCATAAAAACGCTGCGTTTTTTTCATGCATGCTCATAAAAATGCTTGAAAAAAACGCAGCAGTTGTATGCTTATGTATGCGTTTTTTCAATGCGTTTTTTTGCGGGAAAAACGCGCTGCAAAAAAAAGCAAGTGTGAAACTAGCCTTAGACCTTTGCTACATTTCTCAAAGATTTACAATGGTTTGCAGAGAATAATAACTCAGAAGCAGTGTTGCTACTGTACCTAGTCATTCAAAAGGTTTTTTAACTCACTTGCAAAATACAATTATAAGTAAATCAAACTGAGAACAAAATCATGTCCAAAAATACAGAGCTCTAAAGACGCAATTTAGTATGAATTACACACACACACACACACACACACACACACATACAGCTCTGGCAAAAATTAAGAGACCACTGCAAAATTTTCAATTTGTCTGATTTTTCTCTTTATAGGTATATTTTTGAGTAAAATGTAAATTGCTCTTTTAGTCTATAAACTACTGACAACATGTCTTTGAATTTCCAAGGACTAAAATTTGTATTTATTTTCAGAAATTGAGAAATGGTCAAGGTAACAAAAAATGCAGTGCTTGCAGACCTCAAATAATGCTAAGAAAACAAGTTCATAATCATTTAGAAACAACAATACTAATGTTTTAACTCAGGAAGAGTTCAGAAATCAATATTTTGTGGAATAACAATGATTTTTAATCACAGCTTTCATGCATCTTGGCATGCTTTCCACCAGTCTTTCACACTGCTTAAGGGAGACCTTATGCCACTCCTGGTACAAAAATTTAAGCAGTTCTTTGTTTGATAGCTTATGACTATCCATCTTCCTCTTGATTACATTCCAGAGGTTTTCAATGGGGTTCAGGTCTCGAGATTGGGCTGGCCATGATAGGGATTTGATGTGGTGGTCCTTCATCCACACATTGATTGACCTAGCTGTATGGCATGGCGCATTGTCCTGCTGGAAAATCCAGTCCTCAGAGTTGGGGAACATTGCTTGATCAGAAGGAATCAACTGTTTTTCCAGGATAACCTTGTATGCGGCTTGATTCACACGTCCTTTGCAAAGATTAACCTGCCCAATTCCAGCCGTGCCGAAGCATCCCCAGATCATCACCGATCCTCCCCCAAATTTCACAGTGGGTGCAAGACACTGTGGCTTGTACGCCTCTCCAGGTCTCCGTCTAACCATTAGACGACCAGGTGTAGGACAAAGTTGAAAATTAAACTCATTAGAGAAGATTAACTTACTACAGTCCTCTATGGTCCAATCCTTATGGTCTTTGGCAAACTTCAGCCTAGCTCTCCTTTGCTTCTCATTGATGAAAGGCCTTTTTATACCTTTACATGACTTGAGCCCTGCCTCTAGGAGGCTGCTATGAACTGTTCTTGCCATGCACTTCACCCCAGCTGCCATTTGCCATTCCTTTCGTAGGTCACTTGATGTCATCCTGCGGTTGCTGAGTGACATTCGTGTAAGATAACGGTCATCTATGTCAGTGGAGAGTCATTTTCGTCCTCTGCCGGTCTGTAGCTTTGTTGTCCCCAATGTCTGCTGCTTAACCTTGTTGTAATGGACTGCCATCAAGGATGAAGGCAACATGACACTCACTGTATCCCTCTGCTAGTAAAGCCAGAATTTAGCCCTTCTTTTCCTCACTCAAGACTTTTCTTTTCAACTCCTTTGGCATGGTTAAAAGTTATTTTTTCATTCCTGTTATTTTTGGGATATTACTAGCACTTTTTTTGCCATCCAGCTTGTCCTATTGCAAGAGGATTGTGAACACTACAGCAGGGTGTTTTTATACTTTCCTTTGCAAAATAAGATTTGGTTCAGGTGATCACCTAATCAGAAGCACATTAAGTAGAATGAGGTGTACTCTGGTTGGAATTCAACTGACTCTGGAATGGAATGGCTGACAGACATGTAGAGAAGCTGATTTTTATAAAACTGTGCAGTGGTCTCTTATTTTTTGCCAGAGCTGTTTATGTATGCGGGATATGAATGGTATTAAAACCATAGCATAACATCAAGAAGAGCCAATGGGGAAAACAGATTATGTTTATAAAGGAATAAGCAACATGATTAAATATCGGACGTAGAAAGAAATGCATAAAAGGGTAAATACATAACACAACTATGCCTGAGTGTTGGTAAAAAAGATGGCAGATAACGCAGAAATTAATTGTATTAACAATGCCAATGAATAAGGAAAGTGCATGTGTACAAGTAAAGCTGCAACTGTTACTAACAAGTAAATTGGAAGCAAAGTAAAAGTAATCAGAGTTTCATAATCATGAACACACCTATGTAGCTGGAACATATGCTTTGGTGCCGTCTTTTTCATAGGTACTGTTTTTAGTATTTAGTAATTGATTAAATTACTTAATTTGTGCTTTATTTGCCATCTTTTTATCTACACCCAAGCACAATTTTCTCATGTATTTACCTTGTTATTTACTACTGGTTTTCAATCACGTTACCGATTCCTCTGTAAACACCATGCTAGTGTACTCCATTAGTCATTGTTGATGCCATTAGTTAGAAAGGTGGCTCAGTGGTTAGCACTGTACTGTGGCTCAGTGGTTAGCACTATTGCTTTGCAGCACTGGGGTCCTGGGTTCAAATCTCATCAAGAAGTTTGTATTTTCTCCCAGTGTTTGGGAAGGTTTTGTTAATAGGAAAGGCAAAACTGTATGTGGAGGCAAATCTGCTTACCAGTGTATAAGAGCATGGGCCTAATAGGGATCCAAGTACTGGAAAGTGTGATCTTGAGGCGTCCCAGCCCCAGTGATTTGTAACTTCAGTGGTTAGATATCTAAATAATGTCACATACATTTACTATGAGTGAATTCTGGGAGATTGCAGGTAAAACAGGGAGTGCTCAAACTTATCTATTGATCAAATTCAGAAAATAATGCAATACATTTTTTTGGTTGCATCAAAGTCCTTTTTCTATTTGCAGATATTTTAACGTCTCCTTTATATTAGGTTCACCTGTTTTTACATTTTTTAGTTCACCACTGTGGACAGGGTTTAGGGTATCTAGATGATTTCACGCGATTCATCATTTGTGACTTTTCAAAAAGTTGCAAAATTTGTTGAAAATGTACTCCAATTTCCCTCAGGAGAGATTCTATAACAACTTCTGCTCAAATAAATGTAATATTGATTTTTTTTAGCTAAAATGGCCCAAAAAAACGATTAAAGAGAGAAAAAATATTTTTTGACTTTGTACAAAATTTATGAGCCACGTGCACCATGTTGATGAATTCGGCACATACTGTAAATATCAAAGGAATACCACAAGACAAAAAAAGAAAATCTGCAAATGATGTATTGGGTGCAAAGCATGTGAGTCAAATAGTATGTATAGTTTATGTAAACGCAATGTGTTAAAGCTATTGAATACAATATGTAAAGTACAGTAGCATGCAAAAGTTTTGGCACCCGTGGTCAAAATTACTGTTATTGTGAACAGTTAAGCAAGTTGAAGATAAAGCGATCTCTAGTACACCTAAAGTTAAAGACAACACATTTCCGTTGTTTTTAAGGCCCCCAAAAAATATATTGTCATTTTTTGCATTTTAAAAATCACAAAAGGAAAATGGGTTGATACAAAAGTTTTACTTTTGCCCGTTATCTGGTTAATGTATGTAAGAATACAGCAAAAAAAAAACCATGTAACATTCAATTCCATTCACATTATCCAGTACATACCCATATATAACAGAATTTATGTTTTATTATACAATGGCATGTAAAAGTTTGGGCACCCCGGTCAAAACTTCTGTTATTGTGAACAGTTAAGCAAGTTGAAGATGAAATGATCTCTTAAAGGGCCAAAGTTTAAGATGACACATTTCCTTTGTATTTTAGGCAAAAAATATAAATTTTTTTAATCTTTTATATTTTAAAAATTACAAAAAAAAAGGAAAATTGGCTGAGGCAAACGTTTGAGCACGTTTGGATATTTGTGTGCTCAGAAAACTTTGACCAAGGTTTTAGACCTTAATTAGCCTGTTAGGGCTATGGCTTGCTCACTATCATCGTTAGGAAAGGCCAGGTGATGCAAGTTTCACAGCTTTATAAAAACCCAACCTCCTCTAACCTTGTGCCAAAGAACAGCAGCAATGGGTTCTTCTAAGCAGCTGCGTAGCACTCTGAAAATAAAAATGGTGGAGGCCCACAAAAAAGCTATAAGAGGAAAGCAAAACGTTTTCAAGTTGCCCTTTCCACAGTTCAAAATGTAATTTAGGCCGGCTTCACATTTGCGGATGTCAGAGCTGCGGAGGACTGCGTAGTTCCTCCGTGAAGCTCCGCCCACTGCCACACCTCCTCCTTCAGCTCTGCCTACGTCTGCATGCGTCCTGCGTACCCCATCTTTAACATTGGGTACAGAGGCCGTGCGGATGTATGCGGATGCCTCCGCATGCGTCATTTTGACGCTGCGGCGACCTGCGTCGAACGAAACATGTTGCATTTTGTTGCGGTCGCCGCATAGTGAAAACTAAGCATGCAGAGGCATCTGCATACATCTGCATGGCCTGCGTACCCATTGTTAAACATAGGTATGCAGGCCGCATGCAGATGTAGGCGGAGCTGGACGGAGGAGGTGCGGCAGTGGCAGAGCTTTACAGAGGAACTACGAAGGCCTCCGCAGCTCTGCTGAATGCTAGTGTGAAACTAGCCTTAGAAATGGCAGTCAACAAGAACAAAGAAGGTCAAGATAAGGTCTGGAAGATCAATTAAACTTTCAGTGAGAGCTGCTCCTAGGATTGCTAGAGAGGTAAATCAGAACCCCCTACTTGACTGCAAAAGACCTTCAGAAAGATTTAGCAGACTCTGGAGTTGTGGTACATTGTTCTACAGTTTAGAGATACCTGCACAAATATGGCCTTCATGAAAGAGTCATAAGAAGAAAACCTCTCCTGCTTTCTCACCGTTAAATTCAGCATGAGAAGTAAGACTGATGCATTTTGGAAACAAGTCCTGTGGACTGATTAGGTTAAAATAAAGCTCTTGGGCCTCAATGATCAAAGGTATGTGTGGAGAAAAAAGGGCGCAGTATTTCAGGAAAAAAAATCTCGCCAATGATTAAGGAAAGAGGTCGATCAATTTGGGGTTGTGTTGCAGCCAAGGGCAAGGGGAATATTTCATGCATAGCGGGAATAATGGATTCAATGAAATATCAACAAATTCTTGATGCAAACATAACACCAAGCTGAATTTGAAAAATAGGATGGCTTCTACAAATGGTTAATAATCCTAAACACACATCAAAATCCACAATACACTACTTCAAGAGCCACAAGCTGATGGTTTTACAATGGCCCTCACAGTCCCCTGATCTG
This sequence comes from Dendrobates tinctorius, assembly GCF_039654945.1. Taxonomy (NCBI): domain Eukaryota; kingdom Metazoa; phylum Chordata; class Amphibia; order Anura; family Dendrobatidae; genus Dendrobates; species Dendrobates tinctorius. Next base: position 56,545,286 of record NW_027361697.1, read on the forward strand.
AACATAATTGAAAATCTGTAGCTAGACCTCAAAATAACAGTGAATGCAAGACGACCCAGGAATGTCACAGAACTGGAAGAATTTTCTAAGGAGGAATGGATGAAAATCCCTCAAACAAAAATCGAAAGACTCTTGTCTGGCTAAAAAAAGTGTCTACAAGCTGTGATACTTTCAAAAGAGGGTGCTACTAGGTACTAACCATGCAGGGTGTACAACCTTTTGCATTTGCCAATTTTCCTTTTTATATTTTTTTAATGTAAAAGATGAAAAAAAGTGTATATTTTACCTAAAATACAAACAAAATGTGTCATCTTTAACTTTAGAGATCATTTAATCTTCAACTTGCTTAACTGTTCAAAATAACAGTAATTTTGACAACGGGTGCCCAAACTTTTACATGCCACTGTATTAATGCAGGATTTTAAGGATTCACTGAATATTATTGCAACAATGACATCTTCTATATACATCTATTACATCTATGTGTGTACTTACTATGGATATCATATTTATTCCAGAAGTCACAATTTATATGGATCAGGCAGCATTTTTGGAGAATGTTAATTCTTTGCATTGTTCTTTCTAAAGAATCAATATCCTTCAATACCTACAGCACATTTTCTAGACTTTTAGTAAGTGGGAATGTGGCAATGAATCCTTCCAAGGAAAGTGTCTGACTTCCAGCTGTTGGACAGCATTACACAACAGTGTTGCAGTGCCCTCTAATGGATTTTCTGCACATTTCATTACATTTTTTGAATAACTGGGTTTTCATACATACATATATATACATTCTCTTATTCAACAAGTTTAGTAATTGCAAGGAAAGGAAATAAGATCATCTCCATCTTGCAGCTAATTCAATATTTCTGCAGTTGTAATAGCAAATTCAGACAGAAAAAAATCTCTGCATATGCTAACTGTGGTGACAGAAGGGGTTTTCCACCACTTTGATAATGTTTACTTTCATGTTCTGCTGGACCCTCACTGATCTGATGTTGATCACATATCCTAAGGATGGGTCATCAATATCAAATTGTTGGAAACACCCTTTAAGGGTACAGTTACACTAAGCGACGCACCAGTGATCCCGACAACGATACGACCTGGTAAGGATCGCTGGTGCGTCGCTACATGATCCCTACATGGTCGTCAAACAGGCAGACTTACCCAATGACGCAGCAACACTCCAGCGATCCGTATAACGACCTCGGCGGTCGTTGGGACCTTGTCACACAGCAGCGATACTGACGACTCCTGCCTGCGTCCATGATTTTTGAGTCGCTAACGAGGTCGCTCGTCGGTGTCAAACACAGCGAAGCGTGCTGGTCAGCGGGACACCAGAGATCAAAAAATGGCCCAGGACATTCGAGCATGATCAGCGACATCGCAGCGGGGGACTGGTCACCGCTATGTGTCACACGTAGTGAGATCACTGGCGAGGTCACTGTTGCGTCACAAAAACGGTGACACTTCAGCGATCTCGCTATGTGAGATGGGGCCTTAAGGCAGATAACACATTAAATAATTGTCAGCAGATCCAACTACCAGAGCAATAAATCTATATAGTGAATGCACACTTAGATTTTTGTTTATTGATTTTTGTGTTTTCAGATTATTGTGTTCTTTGCCTGCTGCTGTGCTTATTTAAAGGGGCTGTCCAGACCTGTGATAAAAGTCTGCAATCACTGTACTATGTGACTGCAGACTTCTGAATCCTTACAGCGTGCACACTAGATGTCACCTGCTGACTAGAAGTGCTTGGCCTCACTCAATTCATTTCTATTTAGCAAGGCTGAACACATCTACTCAGAATATAGCCAGATACTTGCAGTCACATTATTATCCAGTTTCGCTGATGACACCGGAAAGTCCTGACACCGTGCAGTGTGCGCATCGTAAGAACTCAGAAGTCTTAAGTCACATACAGTGACTGTAGACTTTAATCACAAGACAACACTTTATAATATATTCACCACCCCAAGTGTATAAGTTGGGGAAAAAGGAGGTTCAATTGCATGGATGTTTAAAAAATTTCATTTTTAATAGGTCAAATTATGATTTTTTTTTAGATTCAAGCAAAGAGAGCAGACGTAGCATGCTGACATTAGAACCAAGTGAATACATGTTATACAAATATTAGCAACAGTCACATAATAGAAATCAGTATCATATATTATATAAGAAGAGCCCAATACATTGTGGTAAGGCTAAGTTATCCAGAATATATTCAGTAAATTCAGAGGTAACAAATAAAGTACAGACATTTGTATGTAAATACATGACTACACATAATAAGTTTATAAAGTGCAAGTGCATAAATTGCAAAGAGGAAACCTGACCCACAAAGAAAAGATATACAGTCTGGATAAAGCAGTCAGAATGAATACTATGGCAATTCATGTTCTGTAGCATCGCCATTCAGTAGGTGAAGGAGGCATAAAGAGTCAGTGAGTTCATGAGGCATAGGAAACATATACAGATGGTACTTACAAAGTGACTTGCTGGTATGTGCAGTGTGCAACCACCCCGACAACACTGTTTCAATGATGCTTTTTCAAAAAGTCGCCCTTTACCATCTATATATGTTTCCTATGCCTTTTCTTTGTGGGTCAGGTTTCCACTTTGTAATTTATGCACTTGCACTTTCCAAACTTATTATGTAAAGTGCAAGTGCATAAATTAGCCCTACCAAAATGTATTGGGCTCTTCTTATGTAATATATGATACTGATTTCTATTATTTGACTGTTGCTTGTATTTATATAACATTTATTCAGCGCACTACATCTGTTCTCTTTGCTTGAATTTTTTTTTAATAATTTGACCTATTAAAAATTCAATTTTTTAAAACACCCATGCAACTTGAACCTCCTTTTCCCCCAACTTATACACTTGGAGAGGTGAATATATCTATTTCAATGGTGGTATATTGCCCCTATCTTTCATAGACTGTGTTGAAAGAACCCTTTTAATATGTTTGAGCCACTTTGGGTAAAGCAAATCTATCTATCTATCTATCTATCTATCTATCTATCTATCTATCTATCTATCTATCTATCTATCTATCTATATCTCTCCTTATAGAGATGCCCTGCACATAATAGAATATTTTTTTTTCTACAGGTTGCAATGAGAATGATACAGATTTGGACAGAGACCAGTCATATCCTCCCTCCCAAAAGACAAAACGTATGCGTACCTCATTTAAACATCACCAGCTCCGTACCATGAAGTCATACTTTGCTATAAACCACAATCCAGATGCAAAGGATTTGAAGCAACTGGCTCAGAAAACAGGCTTAACAAAAAGGGTCCTACAGGTGAGCAGCGATCATTCCTTTTGTATAAATGTGATGTGGTACCCCGTGGTTTGTCAGAATGACCCCTGTATGCTATTAATTTCTGTCTTTTATTCTAACCTTTCCCTGCTAAACAAGTAAAATCTAATGTTGATTTACTAAATGTTTTAGCAAGGAAAGTACTGCATAGTAGCTAGAATTTGAGTAGGTGAGTGTTTTGTTGTTAGATACTGTAGATATAGGAAGAGATCACTCAAAAATAACGACTTGATCTATGTGTCTTTATTTTTCAATACTCCAAATAATGAAATATTAATAAAAAGCTGCCCTAGTCCAGTCTTGTACAGCAGTTTTACATATTTTAGGGCAAGGCTTTTCATGTCTGTCTCACATGAATAATTGACCTATTAATATTTAAAGCCTGTGTCTCATTCACAGAGGTAATTGCAATTTACTAGATGATAATTTGCCCAGTAAAAGCAGGATGATAAATTATTTCACTTTAATTACCATAATCTTTTTCAAGTTCACACAGTGCTGTTTTTCCATGTATTATGTTTAGCGAATACCAGTACTGGACCCCAAAAATAGAAGTAGAAGTCATTCATTTATAGTTCTACTCTGTTTTGGTCCCAGTCCTAGTTTTGCAAAAGAAAAAAAAAATCCCCAAAAGAGATGTAAACTGCACTATGTGAATATGGTCATAGTCTTCATGGCCACTAAGAAAAACTGATGTAAATGCCATTAAGGCCTATTACAAGTCTGAGTGTTTTTTTTTGGAAATAGAGTAGTTAGCCCCTTTTGTTGACCCATGTGTTGTAAAGGTGATAGTCTTTTAAGAATTAGGTAAAAAGACACCCAGTTAATTATCTGGGTACAAAAAATAATAATCGGTAAAAGGACTGCCCTGGGATTGGTTTGCAGGTTTGGTTTCAAAACGCACGGGCGAAATTCAGAAGGAATCTTTTACGTCAGGAGAATGGGGGAGGCGATAAGGTTGAAGGTCCCTCTCTCAGCGCTCCAGCCTCAGCGGACAGTGCTGCACTTACACCAACAGGTGGCGCATCCACATTATCAGACCTCACCAGCCCCTCTATCAATGTCGGGGCCTCTGTAACCCCAAACATGGACAATCATGAGTCTGGAAGCCCTTCTCAAACTACACTCACCAATCTTTTTTAACGTGTACTAAGACTCTTCTCGTCTTCTGCTGTTTCTTTTTTTGTTGCAATACTGTGCATTTAACCCTGTAATTGGGATATATCAACCAAACGTTTTAGAAGAAGAAGAATCAACTCTACCATCACTCAGTGAATTAATCAGGACATGTGCTGTCCTTCTTGCCTGAACAATGTGTAATCTTTCTGGGCCACCAAGGATGGATGTTGAGTTGGGCAGAGTAAAGAGATGTGCAGGACACAGGCAGTCTGTCATATTTAATTGTGCACTATGTTGTCAATGATTCATTTCTGAGTTCTATCAACGATAGATCAGTGCTGGAGCCTGGTGCAGTGCTGTAGTCTTACATCGCAGGGACTGAGGCCCACTTGGTACCCTCTGCGCCTATGTCTTACTCTTCTCACTGTGATTTTCACTGATACATCCCGATTTTCACTGATACATCCCCATTTCTTTTATCAATATGACTGCCTATATAGTGATATTATTTTATTTCAAGAATGGAGCAGTCTGACCAATTAAGAAAAAAGCCCAGGATTTATTACAATCATCTAGTTTTCATAAAACAAAATTCTAACTGTAATTGATGTAATATTAATATATTGCCTCCAATGGAATGACATGGCTGTCCTCTGTTTCTTCTTCCTCCGAGTCTGTATCATCCAGCAACTGCCTAAATGCAGAGTCACTATCTCATTATATTACACTGCCTTTTGACAGTCAACAGACAAATAGACTTGGGAATAGGAGAAGTACTAGAAGTGGTATATAAAAGGCCCTTTGGTGTACTTGAAAAATGCGAAAACGTCTTTGTCAAGTTATCAGTGCATGAAGCTGCAGGACCCATTCCTGTGGCATCCATACCTCCAGCGTTGTGCACTGGCAGCACATTGTTATTACGGACGGTGTGTAGATCCAAATCATATCCACATCAATTTGCTTGTATGAGAATTGTTAGTATGTGAACATTGACTTGGATGGTGATTGTTGATCCACATAAAGAAGGCGAATCACAAAGATCTCATTTTTAGTGTAATAGGTGCTGAAATATACAACATTTCTCTAGCACTTCTAAATGTTATATAAGCTGTTCTCCAATATGCGGTTTCCATCTCACCATCTCGACAACAGGGTCTCATCTCACAGCCCTGGAATGGAGAGGTGGCCACACATGCGAGACTCTCTCCATACACTTCTATGTGAAATTGAAGTGTCAGTGTCGGGATGTGTGGTTATGAGAACATAATAGCAGAGAAATTAGAGGGATATAGTTATAATTTCATTCACTAATATCCTCGCAAAAAAAGCTAGCTACTTAAAAACAGTTTGTATATGTTTCTATGCAATCTAAAGGGCCTTTACTCGTTATCACTTCTGGTAGTTCTATTTTAAAGAAGCACTCCCATTACAATTTGTAATCCTCTTAATATATTGCAGTCATCATATTATATGTCATTGTGTACTTACAATTGCTCATTTTGCCTTTCTACCCAGTTAATTTGGCTCTTTTCCATTAGTTCTATGACATCAGGTGATTAAAAATGGACTAGCTGAATCCTTCTAAGCTCTATGTAGAAACAGGAACTCTCTTTTTCCTACATGAGTCATCATTAGAACTACAATTCTACATCACTGCAAAGTGACTGGCAGACCAGCTCCGCCTCCCTCTTCAACTTCTGACCCAGCTGCTCCCTCCTTATCCCTGCCAGGGACTTTTGAATTCATGACTTATGCAGGGAAAAGAGACTTGTAGGTACACAGAGCTATATAATATGGTGACTGGAATATACTACGACAACAAAAACTTTGCTGGGAGTGCTTCTTTAAAAAAATCATCAAGTTTTATTTTATTTTTCAGTTGCAGTTTTCAGGTATGGTCTAAAATGTGTCCATTCTTATAAGTGCCTCTTACAAAATGATATTATACTTATTTCCAGAACCCTGAAAAATGTCATTAAGTTCACAGAAAGCTAAGACTGATTGGTTATGACACAAAGATGACACCTAAAGTGTTTCCAGTTAACCAAGTCAGTGTATTCTGCGAATGTTTAAAATGCTGTTTCAAAAAAGCTTAGAGCCATGAGCAAATTCCAGCAAATCTTCTTTGGCATGATAATCTGCTATTCTCTTAGCAAAACGAAACCTGCAGCCTTTTTTTTGGTTTCTTTACAGGAACCATGGATAATTCTGCATCTGAAGTCGTAGTTAGGCTGTGTACACATTGTATGTTTTTCGATTGGCATTGTTTTGCATGTGCTCATTGGACAGTCAACGTATAGAATAACTTTAATAGATTTGTCATATCTGTCAACGTATCCTCAGGCCTCACACACACCAAGGCTATATGAAGGTAGTATGTTGCTCTGAAGAACGCCATACTATTTAGAGATATCCTCTGGAAAGTTCTTGAACAATATGATATCCGATGGCGCACACCATGTTATTCTTTTGTAGGATTTATTCCGGAACCAGCATGAAAAACTTCCAGTGTCTCCAATAGAGATGAGCAAAAAGATTTGCAGGACCTTGGTCCGGTGTATACATTGGTACTTTCTGGCAGCCAGACCAGGTGTGTGTGCAAACTTTTTGACCAACACTCAAATGCTATCAAACTGGTCACTTTTCGCATTGATAAGGCTCCTGTGACAATCTGACATTATATGCGTCATTGGCAGAGGCGCCCAAGATGCAAGCATTTGAATGCCGGCAAAGGAGGTTCACAGACCCTGGTGCAGCGGCCATAGAAGTCCTCCAAATCACTTTTTCACAATTTGAAATTAGAGGCATACAATGGCATACTACCACATTACAGATCCATAATGTAATTATGTGTAAGCAACAAGAACAGCCAACAGGTGTTACACAAACTTTAGGATACGTTTATGAAGAACATTGAGGGTTCGACCCAAGTATAATTTTACTGATCAGTCACCAGTACGGGAAAAAAGAGTCATTACACATTAAAGATCTCCCGCGGTTCAGGCCAAATGCCCATAGTGTAGTCACAGCTCTTCATATGTTTCTAAATGTGGACAAAACCTTGGACTTGGTGGACTTCTCAGTGGTGGCACATCGGTCAGAAAGGTGATGGTGCCCCTTGTAACATGCATCTAAACAAGCGTTTCAGCGCGTCTCTCCATAGCACTCCGCGGCATTTCTCCCACCACAAGCGAATAAAGACAGGAAAGCAGTCCCTTATAATCAGTAAATGTAATATTACTACTAATAATACAGAAATATATAAAGCAGAATGAGATACTTTCTGCCCAGAAAATAGTAATATTAACTCGAAATTCATCAGGTGTTATATTATTCTATTGCAACTGTCATATGTTACACACATTAAACTAGTGCAAATCTAAATAAGGTATAGAAATCTCACTGTGGTGACCATCCCAGTCAACCAGAGGGGACCCCCCCACCCTTAAGGGTATGGTCACAAGGCACTACTAAACCACTCTGCTTCTTTGATCATTAAAGACCTCATTCCCTTCTATACAGCCATCCACCTTTTTTTCATGGAAGGAAACCGAAGCAAGAATGGTTCCTATAGTTTTCTATGAGATGGTTCATTTAAGCACATTAGTTGTTAGGCTGAATCCTTAAGGACCCAAAATCAGAAAACACAACTTGTTGTGCATCTCCATCCAGATCATCAGTTTTACACAAGGAACTTCTGAAGAATCCAGATGACAACTGATGCCTTTGTCATCAGCTGAAACATAATAAAACTGATCCTGATGGACAAGAAATATGGAATCCCTGCATAAAAAATGATCACTTGATTTTGCTGTAGAGCAGGTCCTTCACCAGCAAAACTGTGTAGCCACAAACCAATAAAAAACACAGCAGCTAATTATGGCTTTGTTTTTAGCCATGTTGTGTCCAAGACAAACTTACTCCATGTGGTCTCAGGCCTGTTTCACACATCCGTTTTTCAGCTCAGTCGAAATCCGCTAAAATGGCAGAAAACGGATCCGTTGGCGGATTGAAAGAAACGGGTGGCACCGGACCGTTGTGTTGACGGATCCGTGTAAGGTTGAATTTTAAAGGAACCCGTGCCTGGAAAATGGAGAGAGAGAGAGAGAATTTCTCAGCCGCCAGAACGGGATTTAGGGTTAAATTTCGGGCAAAGGCAATTCTTCCGGGCAAATGCGGATCCGGCCAGCAAAAAAAGTTTCAGTATCCATCCAGTCATGTCAGCGGACGCCAAAATTTTGGCGGATCCGTGAAAAAACAGATCCTACGGATGACCATCCGTCAAGATCCGCCGATAATGCAAGTCAATGGGAAGAAAAACGGATCCGTTTTTTTGCAAAACGGTGGATTTTGGTGACAGACGGATGTGTGAAAGAGGCCTTACCTTACCGAACCCTTACTTTACATTCTCTTTTAGCAAAACCTAGACGAACAATAGCGTGAACTTGGCTATGAACCTTTTCTTGAACACTGGATAGATAAAACAACCTAACTTTTTCAGTAAATAAATACTGGAGCACAGGCGCAGCATTATGAACATTTGACAAGTAAAATAACAAAAAAACAACAAAAAACAAACAAAAAGAAAAAATAATCAGTAAAACTCACTTTTATAGTTTCAGACATTAAAACAAACATCAGGAGCATGGCATATAATATAATTCAATTTATAGCGCAGCAAAATTTACAAAAAAAGTTTCAGTAGTACTAATAAAATGCAGCATTTCTGCATCTGTCACAAAGAGAGCTTACATCTCTAGCTCAAAGTGTTTTCTTCAGCTGAACTGATGTGAGATGTCATGGCATAGATAGCAGTCGGAGTGGTTTAAAGGAAACTCCACTTTTGAACTCCACAGGTAAAGTCTACATAAAATGTGACATCACTTTGCAGATACTTTGCTTTATTTATCTTGATCTTGTTTAGTTTAGCATGATATTTTCTCCTTCATTCATGTTTAGACCTAAATCTACAGTTTTATCTTTTTGCTGTTAGCGGAAAGCTGTGGGGCGCTGATGAGAGTCATTCAGCCAGGCTTGTACTGAGCCAGCACAGCTGCAGAGAAAGTCCCTACAGCTCCCAATGAACGACCCATAGGCACATTGCTGCTTTATGGGGCCTGTAACCTAGAAGCAAAAACTCTAGCAAGGAATACCTCTGTAATACGGCATGTGATGGAAAATGGTTCAGTTTTATTTTTTAGATTTATATGGCAAAAATTATCAAAGATAATACAAGTGCCGCATGGATCCATCCATACACAGATGTATATTATTAAGGGAGAGAGAAAATGGATGGGAAATTGAGTAACATATTTGCACAAAGAGTATTTGGAAGGCTAATTGATTTATGTTGATCTACACTGTGAACTGGCTTTAGTGGCATTATTCTTTAGTAAATTAGTATATAGTACCTTTTATTTAGAGATACTTTATCCCCAAAGAATATTAGGGAATTGAAAAATTATTAATAAGTAATATGTGTGTCTAATATTTTCCAATAAAACTCAAGATCTTACTTTTCTGGTGCAATATACTGTATATACAGTGTATATATATATATATATATATATATATTGCACCTGGATACACAACTTCTTTGCAAACATAAAACATTGACTTTAGTTGCAATTGGCAATACGACCTTCAGCACACAGTTCAGACACATGATGCTCCCTGTTTTTTTTTCTATACCATTAGAATGCTTTCAGTATTTTAGTCTGTGAGGTTTTATACATCGTTAGTTGGATTAGTAATGTAAAGCATTCTGCAGAATCTGCCTAATATGAGGGTAATACACAAAGTTTGGCTTATTGCTACAATCCCACAATGTAATATTATAATATTATCACGCTTATATGCCATGGCCCTAACATGAAATTCTTAAAATTACCTACTCTCTTTAAATCACATTTCCTTAAATGTATTTTTTAAAAAAAGGTAGGTATTTTTTTCATTTTTTAATGTCACAATTTGTATAAAAAAATTGAAATCTTGACATTTTCACATTGGCCACTGGGGCTATTCTATTCTCTTATTTCCTGTTCTTTCAAGAAATCCACATGTACATTGGCAGCAATAGACTGACTAGACCCTATCTTTTCTACTGAAGCATTTAATGAGCGTGTGCAAAAGTTATTTTGAAGTCAGGGGGTACAGAGGAAGTTGTGACATCACCTATTGTGAGTGTTGGATTCTGTGTTATCAGCTGTGTATGGGCATGTTACACATCACTACAATCTTGTATGTAATGACAATTAATTTTTTTTTTACAAAAATTGAGATAATTATGGAGTGATAAAGATGCTGCTGAGTGCGACAAAAAAGCCGGTAATGTTTATGTAAGAATTTTTTTTGAAATGGCGCTACGCGTTTCAACATCACACAGATGTCTTCCTTGGGCCAGGCATGTATGTTAATAGTACAAAAGGCAGGGTTTACATGGACCAAAAAGGAGGGAAAAGAGTCACACACTGACATCATGGGGTCTAGAGTCAGTGCACATAAAGAAATAAGATAAAGGTAAAAGTACATAATACTGACACATGGTGGTATGCAATATAAATGAGGAATATGATTACATAAACATCCAATGTTAAAATGAGAGCACTAAAAGAAAGTCATGCACTGACATCATGGGGTCGGGGCCAAGGCAAAAAGGGATTTGAGACCAAGTGAAAAGCGCACAATAGATTTTTTTAGTGCTTCATATCCTCATAAACATGTCCATTTACATTAATAGTACAAGTCCCAGTACATGTCCCTGCTTTTATTCTTTTTTTTCTATAAACATTGAAGTTTTACCTCATTATTCCTAAAAATTATGTTGTACAGTGGCATGTAAAATTTTGGGCACCCCTGGTCAAAATTACTGTTATTGTGAACAGTTAAGCAAGCTGAAGATGAAATGATCTCGAAAAAGCCTAAAGTTAAAGAATACACATTTCCTTTGCATTTTAGGCAAACAACATGTATTTTTCATCTTTTACTTTTTAAAAATGACAAATGATCAGTACCTAGTAGTACCCCGTTTTACAAGTATCATAGGTTGTAAATGCTTTTGTAGCCAAAACGCTTGTTTGAGCAATTTTCCTCCATTGTTCCTTGGAAAATTCTTCCATTTCTGTGAGATTCCAGGGTCGTCTTGCATGCACTGCTATTTTGAGGTCTAGCCACAGATTTTTCAATGATGTTCAGATCAGGGGACTGTGAGGGCCATTGTAAAACCGTCAGCTTGCACCTTTTGAGGTAGTCTATTGTGGATTTTGACGTGTGTTTAGGACCAGTATCCGTTCTTGGAAGCCATCCTCTTTTCAACTTCAGCTTTTTTACAGATGGTGTTATGTTTGCATCAAGAATTTGTTGAAATTTTATTGAATCCATTTTTCCATCTACCTGTGAAATGTTCCCCGTGCCATTGGCTGCAACACAACCCCAAAGCATGATTGACCAGGGTGGTCATGATTAATGGTTGGCGTGATGTTCTTTTCCAGAAACTCTGTGCCCTTTTTTCTCCACACATTCTTTTGATCATTGTTGCCAAAGCGTTCTATTTTAACCTTATCAGTCCACAGGACTTGCTTTCCAAATTCATCAGGCTTGTTTAGGCTATGTTCACACTGGGCGTTTTTGCTGCTTTTTTTATGCTAATTTTCAGCTGCTTTTTACAGTACCAGCAAAGTCTATGAGATTTCAGAAATCTCATGCATACACATTTTTTTGTCATCAGGATTTTGTGCTTTGCTTCCTTTTTGGATATAGAGCATGTCACTTCTTTCAGCATTTTTGTAGCGTTTTTACAGCATTTTTCACTGATTGGCTTGAATGGGTGTGGAAAAAAACGCTGCAAAAATGCAGGTATCATTAGTTGCAGCGTTTTTGCTGCTGAAAAGTAATGGACATTAGCATGGACAAAGAGAAACAAGTTAGCCCAAAAAACACACCAAAACTGCACCAAAAAAACACACCTAAACCTGCGTTTTTGCTGCAGCTTCTTTCCCGCCAAGAAATCAGGTTTTGCTGCAGAAAAAAAGCAGAAAAAATGCCCAGTGTGAACATACCCTTAGATGTTCCTTTGCATACTTTGGATGCTGAATTTTATGATGAGGACGCAGGAGAGGTTTTCTTCTCATGTCTGTTCCATGAAGGCCATATTTGTGCAGGTGTATCTGAACAGTAGAACAATGCAGCACAACTCCAGAGTCTGCTACATCTTTCTGAAGGGCTTTTGCAGGCAAGCGGGGTTTTGATTTGCCTCTCTAGCAATCCTATGAGCAGCTCTCACTGAAATATTGCTTGGTCCCCCAGACCTTATCTTGTCCTCTACTGTTCCTTTTAACTGCCATTTCTTAATTACATTTCAAACTGAGGAAATGGAAACTTGAAAACACTTTGCTATCTTCTTATAGCCTTCTCCTTGTTTGTGTACCTCCTGCATTTTCATTTTTAGAGTGCTAGTCAGCTTAGAAGAACCCACGGCTCCTGTTTATTGATACAAGGTTAGAGGAGGCTAGGATTTTATAAAGCTTGGAAATTTGCATCTCCTGGCCTTTCCTAACGATGATAGTGAACAAGCCATAACCCTATCTGGCTAAATAAGGTCTGAAACCTTGGTCAAAGTTATTTGAGAACACAAATCTCCAAGGGTGCTCAAACTTTTGCATCAAACCATTTTCTTTTTTGCAATTTTTAAAATGTAAAAAGTTACTCTTTTCCCTCCTTTTTGGTCCATTTAAACCATGTCCTTCGAGCTATTAACTTACATGCCTGGAAAATAAAAATAGCCAACCCTATCTATTCACACTAGTGAAGGAAGGTGAGCAAATTAAACAATTTAAATAAAAATGCAATTTTAGTTAAGTACATAATAACAACAAATTAAAAATAAGAGCAACGGTGCCTCACAATGTGGGGGAAGGCCTGACAAAAAATACCCATATAGGCCAGCATAATAATGTAGACAAAAAGTATATCACATGGCAAATATAATAATAAATATAAAAATAGATATAAATATTCCCAGTGCACGCTAACAGCAAGAAAGTAGATAGAATGTAATTTAAAGAAAAAGAGTATTCTATAAAGAGTATATATTACTGCCAGTAATACAAGTCCCTATACAATCACAGACACAAGGTAATAAAGTGCAACAGTGCATAGAGGTAGCCAGCATAACAAATTAGATAAAGTGACAGTGCATGCATGGGAAATAGAGCACTTGGGTGCAAAGTACATGGGTGGCAAGTATAAGCAGAATTACACTACCTAAAGCGTGTAGTCAGAAACACAAGCCAAGGGATAGTCAGGCATTTCCCGGCCACGACGCGCGTTTTGATAACATTTCCTCAGGGCGTGTCATACATGCCTGGCATAAGGGTGACATCTGTGCCATGTTGAAACACATAGCTCCATTTTTTAAAATAAATTCTTATGTAGAGATAACCCACCTTTTTGTCACATTCAACAGCACTTTTATTGCCCCCTTTTTCATCTCAAATTTGTAACTTTTTTTCTGATACATGGTGGTTCCTGGACTGAACCATCATCTGGGGCAGCTGCAGCTGATTCCTTCCATTTTTGGCTGTGGAACGGGGTCATGCCTGATATCTGCACATCCCTCTAAAGTGAGCGCACTACCATGTGCCCTTCTGTCAGCCCTCACCATCTCCAATTTATTAAGCATTTCGGCACTAGAGAGTTTCATCCTTTTTTACTTAATTATAGGCTAAATGTAATGACAATTAGACATCTGAAAACTCTACTGTAGAGAACAGGAAACATGAGGATAAATTAGCCCCAATGGTCAGTGTCAAAATGTATCTCTATTTTTTTTGGTAATTCAGATTGTGATATGATTTTTTATTTTTATTTAAAAAATACACATAACAAACACACCTGATTTGAGCAATAGGTAATTTACTAAAGAAGAATTACTTTTAATTTATGCAATAATTTTAATGCATCAGATCAGAGCTATAGATCAGACTGAAGCTTAAGTATATGAAGAGTAAGATGATTACAACTTATGTCTTTGCTATGGAAACAATCAGTGAAGTATACGTCCTAATGAGCAAACAAACAATTATTTGAGTATGAAATCATTAGCGCTATGTTATAAGATATCAAGGCACATTTAAATACAAATTCTGTGATCTGACCTCTCTCAATTCTTTTGAACGAAATCTGTCACTAGGGTTTTGCTGTCGAATCTGAGAGCAACATAATATAGGGGCAGAGAGCCTTATTCCAGTGATGTGGCA